>NC_061511.1:53165074-53266498 GCF_022539505.1 Lolium rigidum | reverse complement strand
GCCGGAGAGGCTGCCATCCGGGCCCTACATCCCTCGGCGGTGCGGATTTGCGTTGACTCGGCCGGCGAACCCGAGATTTCGAGATGCACCACGTCCCGGGCCACCATACGCCACGTTTTGGCCGCTTTCGTCGGGCTAGGTGGCCTCAAAAACGAGAAAAAAAAAAGTTTTGACATGCACCACGGAGGGACCAAAATCGTCGGCCATGGTACACCAGCAACCACGGCGCGACTTCAACTTCGTCGGCCATGGCAACTTTTCTTGTAGTGATATGAGATGAATGAAGTGATCTGAAGCAAAAGATTGCTAACAAAAGATGATGACTAAACAAATGAATCATATAGCAAAACTTTTCATGAATAGTACTTTCAAGACAAGCATCAACAAGACTTGCATAAGAACTAACTCATAAGCAATAAATTCTAAGTAGAATGCATTGAAGCAACACAAAGGATGATTAAGTTTCAACAATTGCTTTCAACTTGTAACATGTATATCTCATGGATATTTGTCAACATAGAGTAGTATAACAGGTGCAATAGGTAAATATGTAAGAATCAATGCACACAGTTAACACAAGTGTTTGCTTCTAAGATAGAAAGGAGTAGGTAAACTGACTCAACATAAAGTAAAAGAATGGCCCTTCGCGAGAGGAAGCATGGATTACTATTTTTGTGCTAGAGCTTTTATTTTGAAAACATAGAAACAATTTTGTCAATGGTAGTAATAATTCATATGTGCTATGCATAATACTTCCTACAAGTTGCAAGTCTCATGCATAGAATACTAATAGTGCTCGCACCTTGTCCTAATCAGCTCGGATAACACGGATTATCATTGCATGACATATGTTTCAACCAAGTGTCACAAAGGGGTACCTCTATGCCGCTCGTACAAAGGTCCTAGGAGATCAATTGCATTTGATTTCTTGTTTTTAACAGATCTCAACTTAGGACATCCATACCGGGACAACATAGACAACAGATAATGGACTCCTCTTTTAATGCTTAAGCATTCAACAACAGATAATATTCTCATAAGAGATTGAGGTTGTATGTCCAAACTGAAAACTTCCACCATGATACATGGCTTTGGTTAGCGGCCAAATGTTCTTCTCTAACACATGCATACTCAAACCATTTGATCATGAAATCACCCTTACTTCAGACAAGACGAACATGCATAGCATCTCACATGATATCCAACAAAGGTAAAAAGTTGATGGCGTCCCCGAAACATGGTTACCGCTCAACAAGCAACTTATAAGAACTAAGACACATAACTACATATTCATCACCACAATAGTTTTTAAGCTATTTGTCCCATGAGATATATATTGCAAAGATAAAGGAATGAAATTTTAAAGGTAGCACTCAAGTAATTTACTTTGGAATGGCAGAAAAATACCACATAGTAGGTAGATATGGTGGACACAAATGGCATGGGTTTTGGCTCAAGGTGTTTGGATGCACGAGAAGCATTTCCTCTCAGTACAAGGTTTGGGCTAGCAAGGTTGTTTGAAGCAAACACAAGTATGAACAAGTACAGCAAAACTTACACAAGAACATATTGCAAGCATTATAAGACTCTACACTGTCTTCCTTGTTGTTCAAACACTTTACTAGTAAATATCTAGACTTAGAGAGACCAATCATGCAAACCAAATTTTAACAAGCTCTACGGTAGTTCTCCATTAATAGATTAAACTACATGATGCAAGAGCTTAAACATGATCTATGAGGGCTCAAAACAATTGCCCAGTTATTCCAAACCCTATGAAGCATTTTCTGATTCCAACCAAATAGCAATCAACGAAGCAATTTCAGCCTTCGCCATGAACATTAAAGCACAATTAAGAACACAAGTGTTCCATATGAAAAAGCGGAGCGTAATATCTCCAATATAAGGATGGTGGGATCCAACTTTATTCAAACCAAAACGAAAATAAAAGCAAACAGACGCTCCAAATAAAGAACATAAGATGTGATGGAATAAAAATATAGTTTCACTAGAAGTGACCTGATAAGTTGTCGATGAAGAAGGGGATGCCTTGGGAATCCCCAAGCTTAGATGCTTGAGTCTTCTTAAAATATGCAGGGATGAACCACCGGGGCATCCCCAAGCTTAGACCTTTCACTCTTCTTGATCATATTGTATCATCCTCTTCTCTTGACCCTTGAAAACTTCCTCCACACCAAACTTCAAGCAAACTCATTAGAGGGTTAGTGCATAATCAAAAATTCATGCATTCAGAGGTGACATAATCATTCTTAACACTTCTGGACATTTCACAAAGCTTCTAAAAGTTAATGGAACAAAGAAACCCATTCAATATAGCAAAAGCGGCAATGCGAAATAAAAAGCAGAATCTATCAAAACAGAACAGTCCGTAAAGAAGAATTTTGCAGAGGCACTTAACTTGCTCAAACGGAAAAACTAAAAACTAATGAAAGTTGCGTACATATCTGAGGATCACGCACGTAAATTGGCAGATTTTTTTGATTTTTTTACAGAGAGTTCTGCGCAAATTCGTGACAGACAGCAAATCTGTTTCTGCGCAGCAATCCAAATCTAGCATCAACTCTACCATAGACACTTTACTTGGCACAAAAAACATGATAAGGAGAGGTTGCTACAGTAGTAACAACTTCCAAGACTCAACAATACAGTAATAAAATAAAGCATGGGTTATCTCCCAAGAAGTGCTTTTCTTTAACGCCTTTCAGCTAGCCGCAGAAAGTGCAAATCAAGTAACATCAAGAGATGAAGCATCAACATCACAATTTTTCTTACAAACACAACTTGTTGCAGAGGGTACCTTAGATGCTCCATTATGCAAATTTCCCATGGTGGTACTAGGAGTTTTATCAATTTTAGGCCTATAATAATTATTTGGTTTAGGCACCTTATAGATATACATGAATTTTTGCTCTTTACCCACATAAGCTTTCTCCTTAAACTTAAGAGAAGAACAAGTTGAACCCAAGGTTCCCATAGCTTTTTCATGTTCACCAATCCTATTGATTTGATTATCATGGACAACACAAGTTTCTAGAACACCAATTCTTTCATCAATTCCTCCTAGGGATTTATCAAGTTTATCAGTATTATCAAGTAGCATTTCCAATTTAGTTTCAACACTTGGAAATTTTTTCTCTATGGCTTCCAAGTTTTTCATGACATCCTCAAGAGAGATTTTAATTTTAACTTCATTAACAGGTGGCGTTCCTACTAGACTCTCAATGATGCAGCTAGCTTCTAAAGCAGGAGTACCTAGGAAATTACCTCCCGAAAGAGTATCAAGAACATACCTATTCCAGCTAGATAGGCCAACATAAAAGTTCCTAAGAAGGATAATAGTGGAGTGTTTCTTATGATGAGCATTACTAGTTCTGTACCAAGCATCTTTAAAACTTTCTCCACCTTGTTGCTTAAAAGAACGAACTTCAACTTCAGGATTACTCATTTTAGTAGCAATAAAAGTAAACTAAGCAAATAGAATAAAGTAAAGACAAGTAACTAATTTTTTTTGTGTTTTTGATATAGAGCTAATAAACAAGACAGTAAATAAAGTAACTATTTTTTTTGTGTTTTCAATATAAAGCAAACAAGACAGTAAATAAAATAAAGTAAAACAAGACAAAAACAAAGTAAAGAGATTGGATGTGGGAGACTCCCCTTGCATCGTGTCTTGATCTCCCCGGCAACGGCGCCAGAAATTTAGCTTGATAGGCGCGAAGCACACGTCCGTTGGGAACCCCAAGTGGAAGGTATGATGCGTATAGAAGCAAGTTTCCCTCAGTATGAAACCAATGTTATCGAACCAGTAGGAGCCAAGAAGCATGTAAAGGTTGTTGGTGAAGGAGTGTAGTGCGGCGCAACACCAGTGAAACCGGCACCAACGTGGAACCTACACAACACAATCAAGATACTTTGCCCCAACGTAACAGTGAGGTTGTCAATTTCACCGGCTTGCTGAAAACAAAGGATTAAACGTATCGAGTGGAAGATGGTGTTTGTTTGCAAAGAACAGTAAAGAACAATGATTGCAGTAGATTGTATTCAGATGCAAAAGAATGGACCGGGGTCCACAGTTCACTAGTGGTGTCTCTCCAATAAGATAACTAGCATGCTGGGTGAACAAATTACAGGTGGGCAATTGACAAATGAAGATTCAATATATATCAATGATGATTACTATGAGATTTAATCAGGGCATTACGACAAAGTACATAGACCGCTATCCAGCATGCATCTATGCCTAAATAATCCACCTTCGGGTTAGCATCCGCACCCCTCCGGTATTAAGTTGTAAACAACGAGATAATTGCATTAAGTATGGTGCGTAATGTAATCAACACAAATATCCTTAGACAAAGCATCGATGTTTTATCCCTAGTAGCAACAACACATCCACAACTTTAGAACTTTCTGTCACTGTCCCAGATTCAATGGAGGCATGAACCCACTATCAAGCATAAATACCCCCTCTTGGAGTTACAAGTATCAACTTGGCCAGAGCCTCTACTAGCAACGGAGAGCATGCAAGAACATAAACAATACATATATGATAGATTGATAATCAACTTGACATAATATTCTAGATTCATCGGATCCCACCAAACACAACATGTAGCATTACAAATAGATGATCTTGATCATGTTAGGCAGCTCACAAGATCTAAACAATGATAGCACAAGCGGAGAAGACAACCATCTAGCTACTGCTATGGACCCATAGTCCAAGGATGAACTACTCACGCATCAATCCGGAGGCGGGCATGATGATGTAGAGCCCCTCCGGTGATGATTCCCTCTCCGGCAGGGTGCCGGAGGCGATCTCCTGAATCCCCCGAGATGGGATTGGCGGCGGCGGCGTCTCTGGAAGGTTTTCCGTATCGTGGCTCTCGGTACGGAGGGTTTCGCGACGAAGGTTTTAAGTAGGCGGAAGGGCGGAGTCGGAGGGGTCACGGGGGCCCCACACGCTAGGGCCGCGCGGCCCCCCCTAGGTCGCGCCGCCCTAGTGTGGCGGCGGCCCGTGGCCCCACTTCGTTTCTCCCTCGGTCTTCCGGAAGCTTCGTGGAAAAATAAGACCCTGGGCGTTGATTTCGTCCAATTCTGAGAATATTTTCTTTGTAGGATTTCTGAAACAAAAAACAGCGAAAACAAGACAGCGGCACTTCGGCATCTTGTTAATAGGTTAGTGCCGGAAAATGTATAATAATGTTGTAAAGGATGTATAAAACATGCAAGTATTGTTATAAAAGTAGCATGGAACATAAGAAATTATAGATACGTTTGAGACATATCAATCCTTCTTTCTTCTCGTTTGCAGCGAGTTCAGCTGGTGAACTAGTGTATCTGTTCATAGACATGGAACTTTTTTCTGTGAGCTCAAACAGTCTGCAATGAACATATAATTTCTGTGCCCCGAGGGCAAAGCAAGACTGTGAATGTCCAGCAAACCATTCATGAATCCACACATGGCTTGCTTTTGATTATTTTAAACTATTAAAACCACCATTGGACCTGATGGAAAGTTCAATCTCCAGAAGAGTAGACTCATTTCATCGTACATAAACTACAGAGTCTTACAATAATATCCCTAAAAGTCATTCCTTGCTATATGACTAGTCTTCCTTTTTTGTAGAAAGTTATCACGTGTCCATTCCATTAGAGACAATTACAAAGCGTGTCCATTCCGTAGACGATTACAAGGCACGCACGAGACAACACTATGGAGAGAGGGAGAATGGACAACTGACAACACCCTGAAAAAGATGGAAAAACACACAACACTCCGAGCAATGACGGGATAAGTCTAGAGCGACTACGCTTGTGACAGACAAAAATCATTTGGGAATATCTAGGTTTCCGCCTGGGTCTCAGACACTAGTCTAGGTCAGGAGGGAGCTGGTCCGAGCCAGATCATTCACTCCAGCTGATTGCCACGCCGCTGGGGCAGACTTTCTCCCAAAACCAACGATTGTCAAGTTCTCAGATCTGTTGGGTGCTGAAGCTGGAAGGAGACCGTACACAGAGATTGTCAAGATGGTGGGAGGTGGTCGAGGTGGTGGAAGAGGGGGTGGAGCTGGTGGTGGCCGTGGTCACAGTAGTGGGCGTGTGCCGCCAGTTGCTGTGGCGACAAATCCCTCCTCTCTTGGTGGCGCTTCTGATCCGGTCCCGATTAAATCGGAATTCCCCCAGGGCTTGGGGCAACAGATGGGTTCCACTAGTCAAGGTATGTTCCCAATGATGAATCCCAACATGTGGAATGTTCCGATGAATCAGTGGCAGCAATTCTTTGGCAACCAGCAGTCCCCCCCCCCCCCCATGGATTCAACCCTATGATGATGATGCCGCCGGGTATTTCCCCTACTCTTCCTCAAACCAATAGTCAGGGGAGCAGTGCCAGTCTGGTTCGTTCTCAACAGCAGCAAGTGTCTGGGAATAAGAACAAGAAGAAGATTCAGAAAGGGGCTACCTCTGATAGTCAGAAAAACAGTGGAGAAAAAGGGGGAAGTTTGATGCAGACTCCATCAACAAGTGGACCTGGGCCTGTTCTTGATCTCAAATTCAAGAATGTCACTTGTTACAATTGTGGAGAGTTGGGTCACTATGTTGGTCTGTGCACTAGGGTGAAGAGATGTTTCATTTGCAGCAAGACAGGCCATCACATGGACAACTGCCTGATGTGGTATTCCCTCCTACCCACTGCTCAATATTGGGGTAGTGCAAACCTGTTGGAGATATGCCCAAGAGGCAATAATAAATGGTTATTATATATCTTTGTGTTTATGATAATGTTTATGTACCATGCTATAATTGTATTAACCGAAACATTGATACATGTGTGATATGTAAACAACAAAGAGTCCCTAGTAAGCCTCTTAACTAGCTTGTTGATTAATAGATGATTAGTTTCATAATCATGAACATTGGATGTTATTAATAACAAGGTTATATCATTATATGAATGATGTAATGGACACACCCAATTAAGCGTAGCATAAGATCAAGTCATTAAGTTATTTGCTATAAGCTTTCGATACATAGTTACCTAGTCCTTATGACCATGAGATCATATAAATCACTTATACCGGAAAGGTACTTTGATTACATCAAACGCCACTCGCGTAAATGGGTGGTTATAAAGGTGGGATTAAGTATCCGGAAAGTATGAGTTGAGGCATATGGATCAACGATGGGATTTGTCCATCCCGATGACGGATAGATATACTCTGGGCCCTCTCGGTGGAATGTCGTCTAATGTCTTGCAAGCATATGAATAAGTTCATAAGAGACCACATACCACGGTACGAGTAAAGAGTACTTGTCAAGAGACGAGGTTCAACAAGGTATAGTGTGATACCGATGATCAAACCTCGGACAAGTAAAATATCGCGTGACAAAGGGAATTAGTATCGTATGTGAATGGTTCATTCGATCACTAAGTCATCGTTGAATATGTGGGGGCCATTATGGATCTCCAAATCCCGCTATTGGTTATTGGTCGGAGTGAGTACTCAACCATGTCCGCATAGTTCGCGAACCGTAGGGTGACACACTTAAAGTTGGATGTTGAAATGGTAGAACTTGAATATGGAATGGAGTTCGAATATTTGTTCGGAGTCCCGGATGAGATCCCGGACATCACGAGGAGTTCCGGAATGGTCCGGAGAATAAGATTCATATATAGGATGTCATTTTATGTGTTTGAAAATGATTCGGAAGGTTCTATGGAAGGTTCTAGAAGGTTCTAGAAAAGTCCGGAAGAAACCGCTAAGGAAGGAGGAGTCCCGGAGGGACTCCACCTCCCATGGCCGGCCAACCCTAAAGGGGAGGAGTCCCAAGTGGACTCCCCAAGGGGGGCCGGCCACCCCCTCACATGGAAGGGGGGAATCCCACCTCAAGTGGGATTCCCACCTTGGGTAGGTTTCCCTATCACATGGAAGGTTTTGGGTTCGGGTCTTATTCGGAGACTTGTAGTCCAACACTTGGGGCTTCCACCTATATAAAGAGGGACCAAGGGGAGGGGGCCGGCCACCCAAACAACCACCAAGGTGGCCGCACCCCTTGAGGCCGGCGCCCCCTCTCCCAAACCCTAGCGGCTCTCTCTCCTCCACCACATCCCGCACGCTTAGCGAAGCTCCGCCGGATTTCTCCACCGCCACCGACACCATGCCGTCGTGCTGTCGGATTCAAGAGGAGCTACTACTTCCGCTGCCCGCTGGAACGGGGAGGTGGACGTCGTCTACATCAACAACCGAACGTGTGACCGAGTACGGAGGTGCTGCCCGTTCGTGGCGCCGTGATCAAGATCTTCTACGCGCTTTTGCAAGCGGCAAGTGATCGTCTACCGCAGCAACAAGAGCCTCATCTTGTAGGCTTTGGAATCTCTTCAAGGGTGAGACTCGATAATCCCCTCGTTGCTACCGTCTTCTAGATTGCATCTTGGCTTGGATTGCGTGTTCGCGGTAGGAAAATTTTTGTTTTCTATGCTACGTTATCCTACAGTGGTATCAGAGCCGTGTCTATGCATAGATGGTTGCACGAGTAGAACACAATGGTTTTGTGGGCGTTGATGCTTATGTTGTCTTTAGCTTGAGTACTTTGCATCTTTGTGGCATAGTGGGATGAAGCGGCTCGGGCTAACTTTACATGACCGCGTTCATGAGATTTGCTCCACGCTTGACATGCAACTTGTATTGCATAAGTGGCTTTGCGGGTGTCTCGTCTCTCCTACTATAGTGAAGATTCAATTTACTCTTCTATTGACAACACTAGTATCACCGTTGTGGTTCATGTTCGTAGGTAGATTAGATCTCACTCGAAAACCCTAAACCACGTAAAATATGCAAACCAAATTAGAGAACGTCTAACTTGTTTTTGCAGGGTTTGGTGATGTGATATGGCCATAATGTGATGATGACTATGTATGAGATGATCATTATTGTATTGTGGCAACCGGCAGGAGCCTTATGGTTGTCTTTAAATTTCATGTTGAGTAGTATTTCAAAGAAGTTGTAATAGTTGCTACATGGGAGAACAATCATGAAGACGGCGCCATTGACCTTGACGCTACGCCGACGATGATGGAGATCATGCCCGTTGATGATGGAGATCATGTCCGTGCTTTGGAGATGAAGATCAAAGGCGCAAAGACAAAAGGGCCATATCATATCACATATGAACTGCATGTGATGTTAATCCTTTTATGCATCTTATTTTGCTTAGAACGCGACGGTAGCATTATAAGATGATCCCTCACATTAATATCAAGATAATAAAGTGTTCTCCCCTCGTATGCACCGTTGCACAGTTCGTCGTTTCGAAGCATCTCGTGATGATCGGATGTGATAGACTCAACGTTCACATACAACGGGTGTAAGCCATGTTGCACACGCGGAATACTTGGGTTTGCTTGACGAGCCTAGCATGTATAGACATGGCCTCGGGACAACGGAAACCGAAAGGTTGAACACGAGTCATATGGATGATATGATCAACATGTTGATGTTCACCATTGAAGCTACATCATCTCACGTGATGATCGGTTTTGGTGTAGTGGATGTGGATCGTGTGCCACTTAACAACTATGAGGGATGTTGTATTAAGTGGGAGTTCATTAGTAATTAGATTAAAACTTGAACTAATTATCATGAACATAGTCTGAATAGTATTTTGAATTAAAATTTGTAGAACTGGCATCCGTTTTCTACCATGCGTTAGTCTTGTTATTGAGATTGAAATACTGTTAAGTCTGACAAATAACTTTACGGACTGGTACCATATTGTTAAAGAATCAAGAAATGATTAAGTCCTATTGCAAATTTTTAGTAAACCTCACATTGTTGATTCAAAGAACAATGGTTTCAATTAGTACTTAAGATCATCTTGTCTCCATGAAACTTGAAGTTCAAATCCGTTTGAAATTAAAGTAAGGAGCTGGAAATTTTGTTTTAAGAAATAAGCGAGGTATGAGATATATGTAATATCTAAGACCTTATTGCAAGGTGATAGAATATAATTAGGTGAGAGTACATAAACTCATAAGTTTTATGGGAATGTACGAAGGTTGAAGACGCCAGGCGTCCCAATCCTCCAACTATTGGGGCACTAACATTATTCGCATATCCATGAAGTGATCGTCCTTAGTATGCACCGTTGCTAAGACTCGTCGTTTCGAAGCATCTCGTGATGATCGGGTGTCATAGATTCCACGAGTGCATACAACGGGTGCAAGCCAGATTTGCACATGCGAATACTAAAGTTAAACTTTACGAGCCTAGTATGTACAGACATGGTCTCGGAAAGTCATCATGATATGATAAAATTATGAGTGAAATTGTTCATCATATTACAAAGTTACTAATAGTGAAATCAGGAACACTTGTCATATGATGATCAACTTCAAAGTAAGAACCTCAAGGTTATTGGTATTTGACCAACAAATCTAGAAGTCTATGATGTTGAAGTGTTTTTCTAAATAATGAGGAAAGCTAAAAGAGAAACTATAAAAGATATTTTGTCAGATAGAAAGAAAAGAAAAGACTAGAAAGTCTAGCTCAGGTGTATATACATGATATACATGTTATGGATGTATTCCTTGTTTTGTCACACAATGAAATTCTTGGGTATTTGTACCAGATTGGTTGGTATGAGATGTCATACAATACAACACAATACAAGAATACAATGGCCTAAGTGACTGATAAGGAATATGGTAATAATGCACGTCTGGAACATAATAAAGTGTTATTATGTTTGTCGTTGGCATTATACCTAGCCCTTAGAATTTATAATAAAGAACTTAATAATTGTTATTTTGCTCTAGTCAAATGAAAACAATGAGTTGTTCAAATTATGACATTACTCCATGTACGATGGATAAGTTATTATAAATCTTAATGGTGAAACACACATACATAACATCGACGCTAAAATGCCATAAGGCAAATGATTTGAATTCCACTTATTTGTGGAACCGCCATTTAGGTCATGTTAGAAAGGAACGCATGAAGAAACTCCATGCAGATGGATTTTTGGAGTCACATGATTTTTGAATCATTTGGTGCTTGCAAATCTTTTCTAAAGAGAATGACTAAAATACCGTTCATAGGCCAAGAGTTGAACGCGAAACTAACTTAGTGGAAACATACATGATGATGTATGTGGTTCACTGGGCATAGTTGTGTGCGGGAGATTCTTCTACTTCATGAAAACTTCCAACAATGAATTGAGTATATATATGTGGATATATTCGATAAGGAAGAAGTTTGAAACATTTGAATGGATTCAAATAAATTTCAGCATGAAGTGGAAATCATCGTAATAGAAAAGTCAAATATCTATGATTGGATCATGGTGGAAATATTTGAATTACGAGTTTTAGCGAACATCTAAGAGAGTTATGAAGTTGTTCTACAACTCACGTTTCTTGGAGTATCATAGTGATGACAGAGTATCCGAGAGATGTATCCAAACCTTGTTGGATCAATGATGAGATAAAATATTGATGCCATTATATTTTTGTAGATTATGCTTTAGAGACTACCTCTTTTACACTGAATAGAGCATCATCATGATCCATTGAAATGACACCATACGAGTTATGGCATGGGTATGAACCCTAATAGTCCTTTCTTAAATTTGGTATGCATAGCATAAGTAAATGAGTTTACAACCAAAATCGGATGAATGTTTTTATTGGTTATCCCATAGAATTGATTGGGAATTCTTTCCACTATGAAGTAAAAGACAAAAGTGTTTGTTAATATTACTTGCTTATTTCCAAGAAATTGTTTTCTAGCGAAGTATTTGAGTGGGAGGACAATAGAACTTGATAAGGTTTATGAACCTGAGCATAATGATCAGAGTAGCGCAGCATCGGAAATAGGTTCCGGAAGCGGCTACGACAATCATGACTCCCATGACTACATAGTGTTTTAGTCATGGAGATCGAAGTACCTATTGAACCTTGTAGGTTTGGTTTACTTTGTGATCAAATAAATGATTTGTGAACAAAGGATTGTTTTTGAACAATGATAAACCAACTACAAACAAAGAAGTTATGATGGGCCCTGACTCCGTTAAAATGGCTATACGCCATGAAATCCAAGATAGATGAATATTTTTTGAAAGTAAATGGATCTATGAAATTGATGAACTTGGATGGAATATCCTTGAATAAGCTCGACTTTTCGAAAAGTTGTTTACGACAAAGTTCAAAGAGTTGACTACGATAAGATTAGATCTTCCGTAGCAAAGCTTATAGTCTATGTGGATTTTTCTAGTAATCGATACATATTTCTTTCATGAGATTGTTACCCTCCAAAACCCCCCGACGGGCTTTGGTTAAGCAACACGAAGAGCCGGGAAGCTCCCAGGGCCGCTTAGTGGATCACTGGCACCTCGCGTCGTCCCGCAAATCTTCTGGCAAAACGTCCTGGCGGTTGCTAGGGCGTGTCACCTGACCTAGACCCGGTCAGGAAGGTGTTAGTGCTTCGATAGTTCCTGCATGGTAGACACGTGCACATTAAATACGAGCCCTATCGGCTCTCAGGTTTCCCTGTGGATCGGCTCATGGAGCCGATCGCCCCATGCTTCACGTTGGATTTACAATGGCATGGGGATCCTGCTTGATCAGGACAAAGCTAAAGCGACCCACGATAGTTTAGGGTTTTCACCGCATAATCGGAACATCCTAAGTGCGATCGGGCCTAGCAGCTACGAGAGACGATGCAAACTACCCCTACGAGAGGCCTAAAAACCAACATAACGTTGATCCCCGGAACATCCCTCGCAGGGACGGTAAACAACATCTAACGCACCACCGGATCCTCCGACCCCAACATAAGGCCTAACTATGCAGATATTAAACTAATCATTGCGTAGCAAGGAGCAACTATAACGGATCGGATCTACTAAGTAAGAACAAGCGGGATGCTGCCCTTACGTCTAGATCGACGTAAGGGCAGCTAGGTGTCTAGGGACGGCATTGCCACGCAGATATGCACGTGAAAGCACCAATGCAAGCCCCTAAACACCTAAGGATAAATAGTACTGCTCGCCATCAACAAGGCTTCAGCACGAGTAGTACAAGGTTGACGAATAAACTTACGCTGCCTAGATCGCTAGATGCGATCTAGGCAGCATGGTGCTTACCCGGGAGAAACCCTCAAAGAGAAGGGGTGGCGATGCGCCGTATTTTGTGTTTGTTTGAACGATGATTGTCCTCCTTTCTCGATAACCCTAGATACATATTTATAGTCCAAGGGACTTTCTAATTGGGGCGTGCACCTAACCGTGCACGGGCCAGACTCTATCTCTTTAATCTAAATTACAATGCGATCTAATATGTTACAGATACACGGGAAAATTGGCCCAAACTCTCAGCGCAAAGCCGTTTCGAAGATGCTCCATGTGCAGTCTTCAAAGCTCATCTTCACTTACGGCCCACCTCCTGATTTGGCCAAAATCGGGTGGTAACACATGCCCCCCTGGTTTTGATAATGATAATTGCAAAACCATCTGTCTCCTTCGAAGGGTCATGTCGTGGCAGAGCAGAACCGTCACAGTTTTCTTCATGATGACGTCTTGCCTCCTCGCCTTCTCTGCTCGATTTGACGGTTCTGGCACCGCGTCCTCGGGAACTTGCTTAGGCATTAAACCGCTATACCCTTTTTTATTTGGCCACTTCCTGTGGTTTCTTTCTTCATCCCCCTGCTCCACAGTAGCCATCGGCAAACCGAAAAACCCCCCTCCGCCGCCATGTCTTCCTCCTCGTCTTCTCCCTCATCGGGTCTTTCCACCCAATCCTCCACCTCCCGTGAGCCAACGCCTGAACGGGACCCACAGGAGGTCCACGCGGCCAACATTCGCCGCGCCATAGCCGACGGGGACGAGTCGACTCACGACTCATTCGTCTGGTCAGAAGACGACTAGTCCTTAACGGACGGGGAGAGCGACCTTCGCTTCCTTGCCGTTGGGCAATCGGAGGAGGCAAGCGACGACGACGGCTTCTCCTGGGACGGCTACTCCTCCGCCGAGGAGGTGAAGGAAGAGGAGGAGGACACCACCTCCTCCGACGAACCGCCGGCCAAGCGTCTCCGCCCCGGCCCGGCAACATCAGCGACTTCGACAGCGATTATGGCGACGCTAGCGAAGAAGATGAGGACAATGAAGGTCCCGTCGGTGGTCACTACAGCAGTGACGACGAGCCGGCCGGGAGCAGTACCGACAGCGGCGACGGCGACGATGAGGGCAGCAGCGGCCCTTAGATAGGATAGAGCTAGGAGTAGTAGATGGGGCAATGTTCCCCCTAGCAATTCCTTTTGAGAGCAATCAGCTCTTTATGTAAGAAACCCTTGTTTATCAATGAAGAATTCCCCATTTGATTTCACTGATTCCTTAGTGATGATTTAGCCGATCGCCCTTCGTACCGAGTCCGCCGATTGTCGATTCGGTAGATGCTCAATGAGCCGATGGCAAAGCATCATCTTTTCCAATAGATTGCAAAACAGGTCGATCCAATCACCTTCTCAGATATTAACTTGCAATCCATGAAATTCAGATCCAAACCTCCAACCGGACAGGTCCAATGTGCAGCTGCGAGACCCCTAGATCCTTGGACTTTAAAATCATCCGATCGTAGTATTTGTCCTGACGGCAAAACTCCTGGATTAAGGCTTCCAGGAAAGCTCCTTAGTCCGTTGCTGACAATCTTGATCTTGAAGCCGATACTCCTGTAAAACAGGTGTCACTCGTTCACAGCTTCTCTCGTGACGTTTGTTTCTTTGCAGCAACGAACTGGTTTAGAGCCTGATCAACGATGATGGCTCCTCCTTCAACTTCTCCTGCCAACCCCGGTGGTCTTCCACTGTAAAAGCTCGCCATCTTTCCACATGGTTACGATGCAGGGATAGCCGATTTCAATACCATCGGCTCTGAATGAGGAATTCTCAAGGCCAGCTGCCCCCCGAGCCTTGGCTAAAGCGAGAATGGAAGTGCACCCACCGAATGGGCCATCATCGGCTTCCCAATTGTAGTGCAGCATCAGCCAATTCTGACCAAATCGGCTTCCATAAGTAGAGAACCTTCAAGGTGAGGTGCCCCCCGAGCTTTTTCAGCTTAAAGATGCAGCCTCTAGCGGAAATGCAGCTCGATCCACTTGGGCACCCATTGGGTGCTCTCACAACCCTAGCCTGATCTGCACATTCATGTTGCTCTTGCTGTTGGCCAGGACCGCGATCTTCAAACTTGCCGGCAAACACCAAAGGCTTAAATGAGAGAAAGGGCCGTCTTGGACGCCCAAACTGATACTTCTGTTGGTGCTGCCGAGCTCGAAGTCTTGCAAAAGGAGTTGGAAGTCCCTGAAGAGCGGGCCCGAATCGCCAAGCAATCCCAATGAGGGGTTCCTCCAGTAGATGACTGCTCTATTAGGCTTCCGCTTATATCCCTTGAGTCGATGGCAGTGCATCGGCTTTGAATCCTTAAGTCGATGTCTACGCATCGGCTGTGCTCAAAATTTTCTGTATTTTCGATTTTTTGCGGCCGATTTGTTTATTTATCGGCCCCCATGCTTGAGCTGCTCTGCTGGACGTTTGACATCCGTTCCCAGCTTCGTATCCTCGTGTCCTTGTGTCTCCTCCATCTATGTGCCCCCCGAGCCGATTCTGTCAAGTAATTGATGGCATCGGCTCTTTAGGCATCTGTTGGATCATTGCTGAACACAGACGAAGGTATGTTGAGGATAATTTTGGCCGATTGCGGGAATCGGCCTCCCTTCTCGTTGCAATGCTTGACGATGGTTTGCAACTTCTTGGACTTCCACTGTAGCTACGTGACGTGTTGGAGATAAAATCCTTTACTTTTTATTTTTGAGGGCCGATCGCCGGGATCGGCCTTGCCACGTATGTCCAATGCCTTGGACGTGCTACTCCGTCAGGACCACCAACACCACGTTTGTGTCAGCCGATGCCTGTGTATCGGCATCAGCCGATGCCTGTGCATCGGCTTTCGCCTGTTTTGGGCGCCATACTTTCTTTGGCGGGCGCGCCTTCGTCTCCATGGTTTGCTGAATCTTCACGGCCAGATCGGGCCGTGCTCTTCTCAACGAGTACAGGTACTGTGCCTCGGCTTCTTCTAGGTTTCGCAGCCGCTGCACTCTACGCTTCTGAGAATGGCTGAGTCCATCAGGGCACCACCTTGGCCGGTGATACCTATCCTCTTCTCCATCTGACTCCTCGAAGTCTTCTTCTTGAGAGGACTCAGCTCGTTTGTTATGTGGTGGGAGGGGTCCCAGACGTTTGAACACTGACATTTCACTTGTCCTTTTCCTTTGCTGTTTGCATTCGGGGCAGTTCTCGATTGTTGGCAATCGGCTCATTCCTGAGTCCCAGCAATGTTTGAAGAATGGACAGTCCCAGTGCTTATCCACGTTGTCTTGTTCCCTTGACCTCCCTCTGGCGTAGCGTTCGTACCCGTCGTTGTTGCCGTCACGCTGACGATACCTTCTGTTTGCATCAGACCGACGATATCCTCCATCGTCGTCGTCGTAGCGGCGACGTCGGTCGTACTGCTGTTCATATTGGTCGAGGAGATGCACGGAGAGTGGGCGCTGATACCGTGTGCTTCTCACCTCTCCCTCGGTTAGGTACCGTCTGTCATCATCTTGGGGGCGGTCGCATGGAACGGCCTCTTCTTTATCTTTGCCACGAGAGTGGCTACTCTCTGCTTTGTCCGCGCTGCGGCAGTTCACCAGCCTGGCCATGTTGACATTAAAGGAGAACCCTGGCTCCCTTATGGAGTGGCTGAGATCTACCGTGTTGACGCCATGCGACGGACACGTGTTTCCTTTGAGCTTGATGTTGTGAGAACGGTTTGTCTCAAAGGAGCCGATGAGTTCGGCGTCACGGATGGCCTTCAGCTCATCGTATTTCTTCTTGTGCCCCGCAGGGAGATCCTTGCAGGTGATTTGTTCTTCTGCCATCTCGGATGTCGATGTTGATGTGGATGTTGCAGAAGATGTCGACGTGGATGTTGCAGAAGATGTCCACGTGGATGTCAACGTGGAGGTCCCACCGGGCGTGCCAGAATGTGTTACCCTCCAAAACCCCCCGACGGGCTTTGGTTAAGCAACACGAAGAGCCGGGAAGCTCCCAGGGCCGCTTAGTGGATCCCTGGCACCTCGCGTCGTCCCGCAAATCTTCTGGCAAAACGTCCTGGCGGTTGCTAGGGCGTGCCACCTGACCTAGACCCGGTCAGGAAGGTGTTAGTGCTTCGATAGTTCCTGCATGGTAGACACGTGCACATTAAATACGAGCCCTATCGGCTCTCAGGTTTCCCGTGGATCGGCTCATGGAGCCGATCGCCCCATGCTTCACGTTGGATTTACAATGGCATGGGGATCCTGCTTGATCAGGACAAAGCTAAAGCGACCCACGATAGTTTAGGGTTTTCACCGCATAATCGGAACATCCTAAGTGCGATCGGGCCTAGCAGCTACGAGAGACGATGCAAACTACCCCTACGAGAGGCCTAAAAACCAACATAACGTTGATCCCCGGAACATCCCTCGCAGGGACGGTAAACAGCATCTAACGCACCACCGGATCCTCCGACCCCAACATAAGGCCTAACTATGCATATATTAAACTAATCCTTGCGTAGCAAGGAGCAACTATAACGGATCGGATCTACTAAGTAAGAACAAGCGGGATGCTGCCCTTACGTCTAGATCGACGTAAGGGCAGCTAGGTGTCTAGGGACGGCATTGCCACGCAGATATGCACGTGAAAGCACCAATGCAAGACCCTAAACACCTAAGGATAAATAGTACTGCTCGCCATCAACAAGGCTTCAGCACGAGCAGTACAAGGTTGACGAATAAACTTACGCTGCCTAGATCGCTAGATGCGATCTAGGCAGCATGGTGCTTACCCGGGAGAAACCCTCGAAGAGAAGGGGTGGCGATGCGCCGTATTTTGTGTTTGTTTGAACGATGATTGTCCTCCTTTCTCGATAACCCTAGATACATATTTATAGTCCAAGGGACTTTCTAATTGGGGCGTGCACCTAACCGTGCAGGGGCCAGACTCTATCTCTTTAATCTAAATTACAATGCGATCTAATATGTTACAGATACACGGGAAAATTGGCCCAAACTCTCAGCGCAAAGCCGTTTCGAAGATGCTCCATGTGCAGTCTTCAAAGCTCATCTTCACTTACGGCCCACCTCCTGATTTGGCCAAAATCGGGTGGTAACAGAGATATGATAGTAGGATGGCAAAATACATTACTTAACAGAAGTGTGTATTAAAGGTGTATACAAGATACAACCAGTTGTTTTGCTAGTCCGTAGAATACTAGATAGGAATACGAACTTCAATTGGATGAAGTGAGTATTGCGGAGTGATACGTCTCCAACGTATCGATAATTTCTTATGTTCCATGCTACTTTATTGATGATACCTACATGTTTTATACACATTATATGTCATATTTATGCGTTTTCTGGAACTAACCTATTAACAAGATGCCGAAGTGCCAGTTCCTGTTTTCTGCTGTTTTTGGTTTCGAAATCCTAGTAACGAAATATTCTCGGAATTGGACGAAATCAACGCCCGTGTTCCTATTTTGCCCGGAAGCATCCGGAACACCCGAGAGCCGCCGGAGGGGCCCTGTGGGCCCCAGATGACATGGTGGCGCGGCCAGGGCTGGGCCCGCGCCACCCTATGGTGTGGTCGCCCCTTTGACCCTCCTGCGCCGCCTCTTCGCCTATATAAAGCCCCTGCATCGAAAACCCTTAAGGAGGAAGCCACGATACGAGAAAAGTTCCAGAGCCGCCGCCATCGCGAAGCCAAGATCTGGGGGACAGGAGTCTCTGTTCCGGCACCCTGCCGGAGCGGGGAAGTGCCCCCGGAAGGCTTCTCCATCGACACCGCTGCCATCTCCACCGCCATCTTCATCACCGCTGCTGCTCCCATGAGGAGGGAGTAGTTCTCCATCGAGGCTCGGGGCTGTACCGGTAGCTATGTGGTTCATCTCTCTCCTATGTACTTCAATACAATGATCTCATGAGCTGCCTTACATGATTGAGATTCATATGATGATGCTTGTAATCTAGATGTCATTATGCTAGTCAAGTGGGTTTTACTTATGTGATCTCCGGAGACTCCTTGTCCCACGTGTGTAAAGGTGACCAGTGTGTGCACCGTGTGGGTCTCTTAGGCTATATTTCACGAAGTACTTATTCACTGTTGAAGAGCGTAGTGAAGTGCTTATTTATATCTCTTTATGATTGCAATGTGCATCGTATCACAATTTATCTATGTGCTACTCTAGCAAAGTTATTAAAGTAGTTTTATTCCTCCTGCATGTGTGCAAAGGTGACAGTGCGTGCACCGTGTTAGTACTTGGTTTATGCTATGATCATGATCTCTTGTAGATTGCGAAGTTAACTATTGCTATGATAATATTGATGTGATCTATTCCTCCTACATATGCATGAAGGTGACAAGTGTGCATGCTATGCTAGTACTTGGTTTAGTCTTTTGATCTATCTTACACTTAAGGTTACCTAAACATGAGCATTATTGTGGAGCTTGTTAACTCCGGCATTGAGGGTTCGTGTAATCCTACGCAATGTGTTCATCATCCAACAAAAGTGTAGAGTATGCATTTATCTATTCTGTTATGTGATCAATGTTGAGAGTGTCCACTAGTGAAAGTCTAATCCCTAGGCCTTGTTCCTAAATACTGCTGAGTTACTACTGCTTGTTTACTCGTTTTACTCGTGTTACTACTCGCTGCAATACTACCACCATCAACTACACGCCAGCAAGCTATTTTCTGGCACAGTTGCTACTGCTCATATATATTCATACCACCTGTATTTCACTATCTCTTCGCCGAACTAGTGCACCTATTTGGTGTGTTGGGGACACAAGAGACTTCTTGCTTTGTGGTTGCAGGGTTGCATGAGAGGGATATCTTTGACCTCTTCCTCCCCGAGTTCGATAAACCTTGGGTGATCCACTTACGGGAAACTTGCTCGCTGTTCTACAAACCTCTCGCACTTGGAGGCCCAACACCGTCTACAGGAAAGGAGGGGAACGTAGACATCAAGCTATTTTCTGGCGCCGTTGCCGGGGAGGAAAGGTAAAAGGTACTCACACTCCGGACCTCGGCTACTAAGCTATTTTCCGGCGCCGTTGTAAGTACTCGAAGCTATTTCCTTTAGACTCTGCAATTGCGACATTTGGTTTCTTGTTTACACTAGTTAGGCATAATGGACAACAATGACCTTTTTATTCTATTTCCTGATTTAAGACATGGATGGTTTGATACTAAAATTAAAAAACCCATGGAACATATTAATATGAATGCTTTGAACACTATTGTTGTTAATGATATGGAAAATTCTAAGCTTGGGGAAGCTGGCTTTGATGAGCATGATATTTTTAGTCCCCCAAGCATTGAGGAGAAAATTTACTTTGATGATACTTTGCCTCCCATTTATGATGATTATAATGATAGTAGTCTTTTGTTACCACCTGTTATGGAGGATAAATTTGATTATGATTACAATATACCTCCTATATTTGATAGCTACTTTGTTGAATTTGCTCCCACTACAATTAATAAGAATGACTATGCTTATGTTGGGAGTAGTAATTATTTTATGCATGAGACTCATGATAAGAATGCTTTATGTGATAGTTATATTGTTGAGTTTGCTCATGATGCTACTGAAAGTTATTATGAGAGAGGAAAATATGGTTGTAGAAATTTTCATGTTACTAAAATGCCTCTCTATGTGCTGAAATTTTTGAAGCTACACTTGTTTTATCTTCCTATGCTTGTTACTTTGCTCTTCATGAACTTGTTTATTTACAAGATTCCTATGCATAGGAAGCATGTTAGACTTAAATGTGTTTTGAATTTGCCTCTTGATGCTCTCTTTTGCTTCAAATACTATTTCTTATGAGAGCATCATCATTAAAACTGCTGAGCCCATCTTAATGGCTATAAAGAAAAGAACTTCTTGGGAGATAACCCATGTGTTATTTTGCTACAGTAATTTGTTTTATATTTGTGTCTTGGAAGTTGTTTACTACTATAGCAACCTCTCCTTATCTTAGTTTTGTGTTTTGTTGTGCCAAGTAAAGTTTCTATGTCAAAGTTGATGTTATATTTGGGATTGCTGCGCAGAAACAGCATTGCTGTCTGTCACGAATCTGGGCACAGGCCTCTGTAGAAAATTCGAAAAAATCTGCCAATTTATGAGCGTGATCCTCAGATATGTACGCAACTTTCATTAGTTTTGAGTTTTTCCATTTGAGCAAGTCTGGTGCCAGCTTTAAATTCGTCTTTACGGACTGTTCTATTTTTGACAGATTCTGCCTTTTATTTCGCATTGCCGCTTTTGTTAAGTTGAATGAGTTTCTTTGTTCCATTAACTTTCAGAAGTTTTGTGCAATGTCCAGAAGTATTGAGAATGATTGTGTCACCTCTGAACATGTGAATTTTGATTGTGCACTAACCCTCTAATGAGTTTGCTTGAAGTTTGGTGTGAAGGAAGTTTTCAAGGGTCAATAGAAGAGGGTGATATAATGTGATCGAGAAGAGTGAAAGGTCTAAGCTTGGGGATGCCCCGGTGGTTCATCCCTGCATATTTTAAGAAGACTCAAGCATCTAAGCTTGGGGATGCCCAAGGCATCCCCTTCTTCATCGACAAAGTATCAGGTTTTTTCTAGTGAAACTATATTTTTATTCGGTCACATCTTATGTATTTTACTTGGAGCGTCTGTGTGCTTTTATTTTTGTTTTTGTTTTGTTATCTTAGTTCTCTGAATAAGTTCATCTTTGTGTGGGAGAGAGACACGCTCCGCTGGTTCGTATGAACACATGTGTTCTTAGCTCATAATATTCATGGCGAAGTTTCCTCTTCGTTAAATTGTTATATGGTTGGAATTGAAAAATGCTACATGTAGAAATTGGTAAAATGTCTTGGATAATGTGATACTTGGCAATTGTTGTGCTCATGTTTAAGCTCTTGCATCATATGCTTTGCACCCATTAATGAAGAAATACATAGAGCTTGCTAAAATTTGATTTGCATATTTGGTCTCTCTAAGGTCTAGATAATATCTAGTATTGAGTTTTGAACAACAAGGAAGACGGTGTAAAGTCTTATAATGTTTACAATATGTCTTTTATGTGAGTTTTGTTGCACCGCTTCATACTTGTGTTTGTTTCAAATAACCTTGCTAGCCTAAGCCTTGTATCGAGAGGGAATACTTCTCATGCATCCAAAATCCTTGAGCCAACCACTATGCCATTTGTGTCCACCATACCTACCTACTACATGGTATTTCTCCGCCATTCCAAAGTAAATTGCTTGAGTGCTACCTTTAAACAATTCAAAAATTATTACCTCTGATTTGTGTCAATGTTTTATAGCTCATGAGGAAGTATGTGGTGTTTATCTTTCAATCTTGTTGGGCAACTTTCACCAATGGACTAGTGGCTTCATCCGCTTACCCAATAATTTTGCAAAAAGAGCTGGCAATGGGATTCCCAGTCCCAAATTAATTAACAAAAATAGACACTCCTTCATGGTATGAGATTGTTGGCAGGCACCCGAGGATTCGGTTAGCCATGGTTTGTGAAAGAAAGGTTGGAAGGAGTGCCACCCAAAAATAAAATAAAATGGGAGCCGCTCTTTGAAGGTTTGTCTGGCAAGGGGGTTAGAGTGCCCGCTACCATTCGTTGACAACAACAAACACCTCTCAAAACTTTACTTTTATACTCTCTTGATGTTTTCAAAATAAAAGCTCTAGCACAAATATAGCAATCGATGCTTTCCTCTTTGAAGGACCTTTCTTTTACTTTTATGTTGAGTCAGTTCACCTATTTCTCTCCATCCCAAGAAGCAAACACTTGTGTGAACTGTGCATTGATTCTTACATACTTGCTTATTGCATTTGTTATATTACTCTATGTTGACAATTATCCATGAGATATACATGTTACAAGTTGAAAGCAACAGCTGAAACTTAATCTTCCTTTGTGTTGCTTCAATACCTTTACTTTGATTTATTGCTTTATGAGTTAACTTTTATGCAAGACTTATTTATGCTTGTCTTGAAGTACTATTCATGAAAAGTCTTTGCTTTATGATTCAGTTGTTTACTCATGTCATTACCATTGTTTTGATCGCTGCATTCATTACATATGTTTACAATATGATCAAGTTTATGATGGCATGTCACTTAAGAAATTATCTTTGTTATCGTTTTACTCGCTCGGGACGAGCAGTAACTAAGCTTGGGGATGCTGATACGTCTCCAACGTATCGATAATTTCTTATGTTCCATGCTACTTTATTGATGATACCTACATGTTTTATACACATTATATGTCATATTTATGCGTTTTCGGAACTAACCTATTAACAAGATGCCGAAGTGCCGGTTCTCGTTTTCTCGCTGTTTTTGGTTTCAGAAATCCTAGTAACGAAATATTCTCGGAATTGGACGAAATCAACGCCCGGGTTCCTATTTTGCCCGGAAGCATCCAGAACACCCGAGAGCCGCCGGAGGGGGCCCTGTGGGCCCCGGATGACATGGTGGCGCGGCCGGGAGCTGGGCCCGCGCCACCCTATGGTGTGGTCGCCCCTTTGACCCTCCTGCGCCGCCTCTTCGCCTATATAAAGCCCCTGCATCGAAAACCCTTAAGGAGGAAGCCACGATACGAGAAAAGTTCCAGAGCCGCCGCCATCGCGAAGCCAAGATCTGGGGGACAGGAGTCTCTGTTCCGGCACCCTGCCGGAGCGGGGAAGTGCCCCCGGAAGGCTTCTCCATCGACACCGCTGCCATCTTCATCACCGCTGCTGCTCCCATGAGGAGGGAGTAGTTCTCCATCGAGGCTCGGGGCTGTACCGGTAGCTATGTGGTTCATCTCTCTCCTATGTACTTCAATACAATGATCTCATGAGCTGCCTTACATGATTGAGATTCATATGATGATGCTTGTAATCTAGATGTCATTATGCTAGTCAAGTGGGTTTTACTTATGTGATCTCCGGAGACTCCTTGTCCCACGTGTGTAAAGGTGACGAGTGTGTGCACCGTGTGGGTCTCTTAGGCTATATTTCACGAAGTACTTATTCACCGTTGAAGAGCGTAGTGAAGTGCTTATTTATATCTCTTTATGATTGCAATGTGCATCGTATCACAATTTATCTATGTGCTACTCTAGCAAAGTTATTAAAGTAGTTTTATTCCTCCCGCATGTGTGCAAAGGTGACGAGTGCGTGCACCGTGTTAGTACTTGGTTTATGCTATGATCATGATCTCTTGTAGATTGCGAAGTTAACTATTGCTATGATAATATTGATGTGATCAATTCCTCCTACATATGCATGAAGGTGACGAGTGTGCATGCTATGCTAGTACTTGGTTTAGTCTTTTGATCTATCTTACACTTAAGGTTACCTAAACATGAGCATTATTGTGGAGCTTGTTAACTCCGGCATTGAGGGTTCGTGTAATCCTACGCAATGTGTTCATCATCCAACAAAAGTGTAGAGTATGCATTTATCTATTCTGTTATGTGATCAATGTTGAGAGTGTCCACTAGTGAAAGTCTAATCCCTAGGCCTTGTTCCTAAATACTCGCTGAGTTACTACTGCTTGTTTATTGTTTTACTGTGTTACTACTCGCTGCAATACTACCACCATCAACTACACGCCAGACAAGCTATTTTCACGGCACGAGTTGCTACTGCTCATATATATTCATACCACCTGTATTTCACTATCTCTTCGCCGAACTAGTGCACCTATTTGGTGTGTTGGGGACACAAGAGACTTCTTGCTTTGTGGTTGCAGGGTTGCATGAGAGGGATATCTTTGACCTCTTCCTCCCTGAGTTCGATAAACCTTGGGTGATCCACTTAAGGGAAACTTGCTGCTGTTCTACAAACCTCTGCACTTGGAGGCCCAACACTGTCTACAGGAAAGGAGGGGGAACGTAGACATCACGGAGTTGGAATCTTCACCGGATGAAATAGTCAAAGAGTTTTTGATTTCATCAGAAACGATGACGATGCTTACATTTGCAAGAAATTAAGTGGGAGCGCTGAGACATATTTGTAATACTTTATGTAGCTGACATATCATTGATTATAAATATTGTAATTATATAATTGATTAAAAAGTTTCATTGAGAATTAGCTTCAATGAAAGGATATGGACTGAAACATATTTAGTGTCAAGATCTATGAAGATAGATTGAAACACATAATAAGTTTAAATCAAGGTACATAGAATGAATATTGAAGTAGTTCAATATTAAGAAGGTGTTCTTTTCATGTGAAGGATTAACAAGACTTGAGTGTATATGACACTCAATGAGTTAAAACACATGAGTGATTATGGATCACGTATAATGTGTACATAATCAGATGTCCTGTGCTCTAAAGTGTTATGAGCATATACCAGAATGATTCATGTGATGATCATTGGACGACAGTAAGAATATCCTTGAGTACTTTAGAAGAATCAAGGATATATAAATATATTTTTGTATAGGGTAATGACAAACAAATCGCTGTAAAGTGTTGCACCGATATTAGTTTGGTCACATATAAAAATAAATTTCAAATCTAAATTAGGCTAAGTGTTGTTTAAAAGGTAGCACAATGCTAGATTTAGAAGAGTTCTAAATATTGTGACGGATTCTACAAAAGAAGGCAGAGTATGTCATTGTTTTGACAATGATTGAGGATGTTGAGTCAAAAAGTTCTTTGAGAACTTGGTGTAGTTCCGGTAGTGTCAGAACTTTGAAGCTATATTGTGTGTGACAATATTAGTGACATATTTCAGACCGTGGAATTAAGGTTCCACCAGAAGACCAAACATATTTAATGCCGACTCATTTGGAAAATGAGTGATGCGAGAAGACGCAAATGAATTGCAAAATACATACGTTTCTGAGTGTGTCAGAACCGTTGACTAAAACCTCTCCCGTGAGCAAAACATGAT
The DNA here is from genome assembly GCF_022539505.1 of Lolium rigidum. Lineage (NCBI taxonomy): Eukaryota > Viridiplantae > Streptophyta > Magnoliopsida > Poales > Poaceae > Lolium > Lolium rigidum. Next base: position 53,240,444 of record NC_061511.1, on the reverse strand, counting down.
AAAGCACCAGAAGGCCAAGGTGTTATATCTTTACATATGTAAACTAGATTATTGACTCTAGTGCAAGTGGGAGACTCGTTGGAGATATGCCCAAGAGGCAATAATAAATGGTTATTATATATCTTTGTGTTTATGATAATGTTTATGTACCATGCTATAATTGTATTAACCAAAACATTGATACATGTGTGATATGTAAACAACAAAGAGTCCCTAGTAAGCCTCTTAACTAGCTTGTTGATTAATAGATGATTAGTTTCATAATCATGAACTTTGGATGTTATTAATAACAAGGTTATATCATTATATGAATGATGTAATGGACACACCCAATTAAGCGTAGCATAAGATCACGTCATTAAGTTATTTGCTATAAGCTTTCGATACATAGTTACCTAGTCCTTATGACCATGAGATCATATAAATCACTTATACCGGAAAGGTACTTTGATTACATCAAACGCCACTCGCGTAAATGGGTGGTTATAAAGGTGGGATTAAGTATCCGGAAAGTATGAGTTGAGGCATATGGATCAACGAGTGGGATTTGTCCATCCCGATGACGGATAGATATACTCTGGGCCCTCTCGGTGGAATGTCGTCTAATGTATTGCAAGCATATGAATAAGTTCATAAGAGACCACATACCACGGTACGAGTAAAGAGTACTTGTCAAGAGACGAGGTTGAACAAGGTATAGTGTCATACCGATGATCAAACCTCGGACAAGTAAAATATCGCGTGACAAAGGGAATTGGTATCGTATGTGAATGGTTCATTCGATCACTAAGTCATCGTTGAATATGTGGGAGCCATTATGGATCTCCAGATCCCGCTATTGGTTATTGGTCGGAGTGAGTACTCAACCATGTCCGCATAGTTCGTGAACCGTAGGGTGACACACTTAAAGTTGGATGTTGAAATGGTAGAACTTGAATATGGAATGGAGGCGAATATTTGTTCGGAGTCCCGGATGAGATCCCGGACATCACGAGGAGTTCCGGAATGGTCCGGAGAATAAGATTCATATATAGGATGTCATTTTATGTGTTTGAAAATGATTCGGAAGGTTCTATGGAAGGTTCTAGAAGGTTCTAGAAAAGTCCGGAAGAAACCGCTAAGGAAGGAGGAGTCCCGGAGGGACTCCACCTCCCATGGCCGGCCAACCCTAAAGGGGAGGAGTCCCAAGTGGACTCCCCAAGGGGGCCGGCCACCCCCTCACATGGAAGGGGGGAATCCCACCTCAAGTGGGATTCCCACCTTGGGTAGGTTTCCCTATCACATGGAAGGTTTTGGGTTCGGGTCTTATTCGGAGACTTGTAGTCCAACACTTGGGGCTTCCACCTATATAAAGAGGGACCAAGGGGAGGGGGCCGGCCACCCAAACAACCACCAAGGTGGCCGCACCCCTTGAGGCCGGCGCCCCTCTCCCAAACCCTAGCGGCTCTCTCTCCTCCACCACATCCCGCACGCTTAGCGAAGCTCCGCCGGATTTCTCCACCGCCACCGACACCACGCCGTCGTGCTGTCGGATTCAAGAGGAGCTACTACTTCCGCTGCCCGCTGGAACGGGGAGGTGGACGTCGTCTACATCAACAACCGAACGTGTGACCGAGTACGGAGGTGCTGCCTGTTCGTGGCGCCGTGATCAAGATCTTCTACGCGCTTTTGCAAGCGGCAAGTGATCGTCTACCGCAGCAACAAGAGCCTCATCTTGTAGGCTTTGGAATCTCTTCAAGGGTGAGACTCGATAATCCCCTCGTTGCTACCGTCTTCTAGATTGCATCTTGGCTCGGATTGCGTGTTCGCGGTAGGAAAATTTTTGTTTTCTATGCTACGTTATCCTACAGAACCCTGGCCTAGGTTTCTTCCATGTGGAGGTAGAAGGACCTGAGGCTGTCCAATGGTTGAATATGGACAATGTTGGGATAGTGGTCATAAAGGAGGGTGAGATTTCTGCTGAAGAACTGGAGAAAAGTTTCAATGATATGTGGAAGGTCAACTGGTTCTGGCAGATTAGACAAGTTGGCCCTAAGAAGTTCCTGGTGAGGTTTCCCCCAAGCAAGAGGATCAAAGAGCTAGTGAAATACCCATCTATAAATCTCAAAAAAGAGGGAGTTGTGATCTATTTTGAGAACTAGGAGGGGGAGGCAGAACCTTTTGAAGAATTTCAAGAGATATGGGTCAAGATTTTTGGCATCCCACCTAAATGGCTGACATGGAAGACTATTTGTCAAGTTTCAACTGCTCTTGGTGTGCTAGTCAACATTGATTGGCAAGTCATTTTCAGAAGCTTCTATAAAGAGGTCAGAGTCAAAGTGGCTGTGAGGGACAAATCAAACATCCCATCCAACAAACTTTTTGAGATGGAACAGTGTTTCTTCTTGATTAACTTTCTGGTGGAGAGTGATGGTGAAACTATTGAGGTTGATGGGGATGATGATGAAGATCCTGGTCAGAGTAATGAAGGGGACAAGGTTGATGATGATGCTGAGCTTGGTGATGATTTCAAGGCTCTTGATAAGAGTAATGTTGGTGGGAATAGCAACAAGATGGAAACTGATCCTTCCTATTCTGGGGGAAGAAGTGGTCCTAGGTCTACCTCTCAAATGGCTATGGAGTCATCTGTTCAAGCAAAAGTCTTTGGTAAAGAGCCTCTTATCCCCACTGAGAGTGCTCTGGTCATAAGAAGTGCTGAGGAAAATATTGGAAAAAACCTGCTACAACACTTTGAAGAGGAGGAGGATGATGATGGTGAAGGGACCAAAAGTGCTGAAGAAGGGGAGCTGCCCAAAGCTTGTGTGTCTTCTATGCTGACCAATGTGTGGAAGGAGAAGAAGCAATGGGGGCATGTGCAAGCAACTAGGATGAGTTCTAGAATACCAAGAGATGGTAAATCTGCTATTGAAAAAGCCCAAGATCTCAAGAAGGCAAAGAATTTGGAAATTCCTAAAGGTAATATCCATGGTTTCTCTAATTCCTTTGCTGCCCTTGATAATCATACTCTGAATAACAATGCTAAACATGCTGGCATTAGCCTGGGTCATAAAACTAGAAACACTGATGATGTCATTGATCAAATTAAAAAGGTTGAATTAAAAAGACTTGATGATTTTCACCAGACTAATCATGCTAGTTTTCTTCCTAAGGACATTAGTCTCTTTGTAGAGGAACTGAAAGTGGGTATGGATGATAAAGATGTGGGTCCATCTGATCAGGATGATTACACTAGTGATGTACCTGATGATGATGAACCCTGGACATTAGTCCATAGTAGGAAAAAAGGTAAAAGGAAATTAATCTTTAAAAATGGTAGTAGCTCTAATATGGAACTCTAGAGGCTTAAATAGGCCTGACAAGATTACTAGGGTGCATGATCTCATTAGAGAAACATGTCCTGATATTATTTGCTTCTCTGAATCTAAGAAAGAAGATTTCTCTAGTTTGCAGCTGCAACAAATTGATCCAGGTGGGAAATTCTCCTGGAATTGGTTGTCGGCTATAAAAACTGCTGGAGGTATCCTTGTTGGGATAAACAATGAGATCTTTGATATTGTTAGATGGGATATCTTATCTTTCTGTGTCTCTGTACAAATCAGAGGCAAAAAAGAAAGATAGTGTGGAGAGTTATTGTTGTGTATGGTTATGCTTATGATGAGCATAAATTAGACTTTATTAATGAGCTTCATAATTTCATGACTTGTTGGAGTGGCCCCACTTTAGTGGGTGGCGACTTCAACCTCATTAGAGAAAAATGTGAAAAAAAAACACTGGTAACATTAACCAGCATTGGGCAAATTTTTTTAATGATTGGATTAATAAATTCAATTTGATGGAACTTAAGAACCCTAGTAGACAATTTTCTTGGGCCAACAACCAAGATAATTTGGTGATGGCTTTGCTTGATAGAGTTTTTGTGTCTACTTGTTGGGATGCTTTGTTCCCTGCTAGTAGCTTATCTTCAAAACCCAGAGTAGGTAGTGACCACACTCCTCTGATTGTGGACACAAACAATTTAGGTTTGAAAAATGGTGGCTTAATATTGAGGGTTTTGATGATGTGGTTGCTAAATTTTGGCATATCCCATGCTATCATAAAAATTCTCTTGATAGATGGCAATTTAAGATGAGGAATACTAGGAAAGGTTTGAAAGGTTGGTCTGCTAATATTGAATCTGCCCAGAGAAAACTTAAGCAAGGTTTAGTTGCTGAATATGACTTGCTTGATATTTTCTCTGAATCTCAGAGTTTATCTCCAAATTCCAAACAAAGAATGAAAAGCATTGCTAATGAGTTGACTAAAATTTGGATTAATGAAGAGATTAAAGCTAGACAGAGAGCCAGGGAAAGATATATTTTAGAGGGTGATCGTAATACTGCTTATTTTCATGCTGTAGCCAATCAGAGGAGGAGGAAGAAGCAGATCTGTCAATTGAAAGGCGAGGATGGGATGGTAGAGGACAACAAAGGTATGTTAAAAATTGCTGTTGATTATTACAAGAACCTGTTTTGTAAGGAAACTTGCCTGGATATTGACCTGTTAGATGATTTATGGGACCCTGAGGATTTGGTGTCTCAAAAACATAATGATATGCTTAATGCTGAGTTTTCTGAGAAAGAAGTTAAGGATGCTATCTTTGGCTCTTATGCTGAAGGTGCTCCTGGCCCTGATGGGTTTTCCTTTTTGTTCTATCAACATTTTTGGGAGCTCATTAGAGTTGATTTCATGGCAATGGTTAAGGATTGGAATGAGGGGAATCTTGATCTTTATAGATTGAATTTTTCTCTCTTGACTTTAATTCCTAAGGAAACTGATGCGGTAACTATACAGAAATTCAGGCCTATAGCTTTAACCAATTGTAGCTTTAAATTTTTTTCTAAGTGTGCTACTAACAGGCTGGGTGTGGTCAGTGAGGAGCTTATTTCTCCTAACCAAACAGCTTTTCTTAAAGGTAGGTACATTCTTGAGAGTGTGGTTTCTGCCCATGAGGTCATTCATGATGCAGTTTATAATGGTCATTCTGGCTTTGTTTTTAAACTTGATTATGAAAAAGCCTATGACAGGGTTGATAGGGACTTTCTTTTGAAAGTTATGAGGATGAGGGGTTTTAGCCCAAAGTGGATGTCTATTATTGAGGGTCTTTTGCACAATGGCTCTGTTGGTGTTAGAATTAATGACTGTAATAGTCAGTTTTTCTTAACCAGCAGAGGGGTGAGACAGGGAGATCCCATCTCACCAATCCTCTTTAATTTTATGGCTGATGTCTTTACCAAGGTGCTTTATAAAGCTGCTGGTTGTAGACAAATTGCTGGTCTTATGCAAAATTTGGGAGGAGGTGGGATTATTAGTATGCAATATGCTGATGATACCCTCCTCTTCCTTGAAAATAATATTCAAACTGCCATAAATTTGAAGTGGATCTTAGCTTGTTTTGAGCATATGTCTGGGATGAGAATTAATTTTCATAAATGTGATCTTGTTCCTATTCATGTGGTTGAAGAGGATGCTCAACTTATTGCTCAATCTCTGAGTTGTAAGCTGGGTGTTTTCCCTATGAATTATTTAGGGCCACCACAGTAAACTCAAAAAGGAGGACATCCAACCTGTTGTGGATAAAATCCTTAATAGAGCTGGGGGTTGGAGAGGGAAACTTCTTAATCATGCTGCTAAATTGGAGCTGGTGAGAAGTGTTTTGGCTAGTATTCCCCTCTACCTCCTTAGTGTGATCAAGTTTCCCAAATGGGCTATTACCCTTATAAATTCCCAGATGGCTCATTGCTTATGGGATAACTATGAGGGACACCATAAATATCATTTAGCCAACTGGGGATTAGTGACTAGGAAGAAGTAGTATGGGGGCTTGGGCATCCCTGATCTAGCAGAGATGAACATGTGCCTACTGGCCTCTTGGGTTAAGAGGTATCATCTAAATGAGGATAAGTTGTGGAAACAGATTGTGAATACTAAATATAATCTGGATAATCCTAATATTTTCTCTTGCTCCTTAAATGGTGCATCTCCTTTTTGGAAAGGAGTGATGTGGGCTGCTAAAGCAGCTAAAATGGGTTATCAATGGAAAATTGGGAATGGTAGGAACATCAAATTTTGGGAGGATCACTGGTTTGGGTCATGTTCCCTGGCCATCCAATACTGGGAGATTTATTTCCTAGTGAATGATCAGAATAAAACCATTGCTGATCTTTGGGATGGGACTACTTTAAAAGTGACTTTTAGGAGATGTTTTGATCATAGATTGATGTTGCAATGGCTTGAAGTTCAACAGATTGCTCAAACTATTGTTTTTGATGATTCAAATGATAGTCTGATCTGGATGTGGGAGGCTAATGGCAAGTATAGTGTGAAATCCATGTATGCTGTCATCAATTTTGGTGCTATTTTGCATGTTGATATTCATTGTGTCTGGAAACTCAAAGTGCCCCCAAAGATTCATTTCTTTCTTTGGTTATTGGCTCATAAAAAATTGCTCACTAGAGATAATTTGGTGAAGAGACAAAATGTGGATGATTTAACTTGTGTGTTTTGTAATGAAGTTGAATCATGTCAGCATCTGTTCTTTGATTGTGTGGTTGCATCAAAACTTTGGGATGATATTGTTATTGTTGTGAATCTAGATGTTAAAATCTTGACTATGCATGACATTTCTTCTCTTTGGGAAAATAAAAAGAATGTCCATATTAATATGATCTTTGCTGCTGTGTTGAGAGCTCTCTGGATTACCAGAAATGACTTTGTTTTTAATCGGTCTCAATGGCTTGGCATGCAGGGTTTGTGGAGAAACTTGGTATGCAGCTGTGTACAATGGCAAATCCTCCTGAAGGAGGAAGAAAGAGGAAGATTGAAGACACTGTTGAGCAAGATGGAGGATGCAGCTCGGAGGCCGCCGCTGCTGTTGTGGCCGGAGCCTGGCTGACTCCCCAGAAGAAGGCCAGAACAACTTTGGAGATCTGTGACATGAACACCACAAGGGGCTTTGGGCCAATGCTGATCACCGCCGAGGACCTGAGGAGGACATTGGAGGCAAATGAGCTAATCCTGGTGGGTGATGGAGCTGGGTTTCGGGTTCTGAATCGCCCATGAACCTGATCTGATGCATGCTCTGGTCTAAGGAGTTCGTGTGAAAAAATGCAGGACTCCTTTGGTTTGTGGTTCTTGGCTAATGTTTCCCCCTGATGTGGGGTGTAGAACTGTTATGTCATGGAAAACTCTGTGGTTTTTTGTATGTGTCGAGTTAGATGTGGTGGGTTTGGGCGTGTGAGTCCTGTATACTGTTTGCTACCTTTGTTCGGTTTCAATATATTTTGGAACCGGGGCGAGGCCCTGTTTCTCTAAAAAAAATTGTTCTTGCAGATCACACGCTTGAGTTGCTAGACCTGGAAGTACTTTAATATATCTATGAAAGAAGGAATTCTCAACTAGATAATGACCAGCCTCATATAAGGATCCATCCAACGGGTGCTTCACTATATCTGCACAACCAAAACAATGTCGAGGATCAACACCACCGTTGCCTAGGAGCTCTGAAAACCCACCTACAGAAGTGAGGGGTTATTATAATAAGTTTGGATTTCAACTGAAAAAAGAATCGAACTAGTACAAAATTTGGTTGAGAACTAACCTACTCTTTCGTTTTCGTCTAGAGCAACTATACATACTGGTAGCCAAGCATGTACATCATGATCATATCGTAGCTCCGCAAAGAAGAACTCCTTTGAATTCTCCAGAGTGCTTTTTGCCGTAAAATTCACATGCTGATAGACACCATCATACATAATTTCACAGCTGACGGTGGCTTTGATGAGCTGATACTTGATCTAAGTTTTATTCAAGAGTAAGGAATTAAGAACAAATTAAGACAACAAATGTATTTTATTAGAAGACGAAGTAAAGGTGAAAACTAGCAGTTGCCGAAAAGTAAGATACCCCCAATAATAATTAGATTAGACAACAGATATAATCTACGACAGTATCCACATACATAATCAGATGATTATGCATCTCTAATACACTTGAACAATTAATTAATATAGCATCAGACTGGACAACAGTAAGAAGAAAAAAGGAGAGTGGTTTCGCTTGTGTATATGTATGGCAACTAAGAGCATCTCCACCGGTGGCTCCCTAGGCACCGGCAGGTGCGCCGGCACTACCGTATCGGGGACGCCGGCACGCCATCCTCCATTTGGGGGAACGGGTTCCCACACAAGCGTCCCCAATACGGAGGCCCCGATAGAAATTTTTAGCTAAAATAAGGGGTTTTCATTTTAGTTATATATTACAAATTTGCTACGATACTTGTAGCCTACTTGCCGCCCGGCGGTGAGTTGGATGGCCCCCCGCCCAGCCGAATCCCAGCTTCTCGTACGCCGCGCGCCGCCTCTCCCGATCCTCGCGTAGCGGTTCCCTATGCTCGGCGCAGAAGCGGCGGTCCGCCTCAATGGAGAGGCTGACGGCGTGGCGCCACCGCTCCTCGTTATCCTCCTCGCGGGCATGGGCGTCGTCCTCCACCTTCTTGAGCGACTCGAAGGACTTGAGGATCGCCTTCTATTGCGCCGCTTGCTCCTCCGCGTCTAGCCCGTCGTCGGACCAATCGAGGGACTCCTCGTCATTCGCTTCCGCTACCGCTGCTTCCTCCTCCCAGGCCACCAAATCCGCGGCCGCTGCCTCCTGCCGCAACTGCAACTCCAGCTCCTCCCGCCGCTAGTGCTCTACCCTCTACTGCGACGCCTCCACACGCCAACGCAGTTCATCCTGGCGCCGACGCTCCTCCTGCGCCTCCAAGCGCCATGTGTTCGCTTCCCGTAGCCGCTGCCGATCCTACTGCCGCTACCGCTCCGCCTCCTGCTGGTGTCGCTCGTCCGCGACAAAAGCATCTACTGTCACCGCAAGCGCCACCGCTTCCCACTGCGAGCTGAGGGTCCTCCTCTCCACGTCGTCGAAATCCGGGGTGCCGACAGGTGGAGGTGCAGGTCGAGACGGGGGTGGATTTGCACATTTGCCGCCACGTCCTCTAGCAGCCGCTGCCACATCGCCTCATTGGCGGCATCCTCGGCCTTCTTGAGCGTCTCGAAGGACTCTACTAAAGCCATCTGCTCCGCCACCTTCTCCTCCAGGTCAGGCCCGCCGTCAGAGGACCAGTCGAATTTGGAGGAGTCGTCCTCTGTGGCGGCCGCCTCCCTTCGGTGTTCATGCTCGGCGTCGAACGCCATGTAGGCCGCCGCTCCTCCTCTGCTTCGTGCTCTGCGTCAGCCATGAACTTCGCGTCCATGGCCGCGTCGATGATGTTGTCCGTGCTTTCGCCGTCCTCCTTGTCGGAGCTCTCGACCGGGGGAGGTGGAGTCGCAGTAGCCTTGCCGGGCCCGGTGGAGGTTGTGTGGAGGCGGCGCTACGGTGAAGGTTTTGCGACGGCTAGGATTTGTGTGGGAATCGATGAGATGCGCGCGCCCCTCTTTATATACGCCGGAGGAAGCCGAGAGCGCGCGGCAGGCGTGGCATCGCCATTAATTTGTTGGCAGAGGTGGGCGGCAGCCGCTCGTCAGGCGGGGAATCACCATTAACGTGGTGCAGACTGCCGAAGCGATGCCTCAGCGCTAGTACTGGCGCGGCTGAGAAGACGCATCGAGCCTAGGTCGCTGCCAGGCGGTCCCGATGAAACGTCCGCTAGACGCGAGCGGACACTCGGTGCGTCCGCGCAGTGTTCGCGGAAACGCATCCGAGGCGCATATTTGGGCCAAATTTGCGTCTCCACGGATATTCCGGTCACTATGCGTCGGGTGGCTGGGCCTGGTCCCAGACGCCGCGCGGACGCAAACGGTCGCTTGCGTCGTCACTCCGTTAGTGATGCCCTAAGAATAAATAAGAGCTCGCTTGGTATCCAGGTATTGGGCTAGAAATGAAAGAATTCATTTCACGATTCCAGGCTTCCTTGCTCTATTTAGGAGTACATGGTATCGCTTCAAAGAGTGGGCTGTTAATGTGAATAATCCAAAACTCCAAAAGAGCTCTATAACCCGCGGCATGCAATTGCTAGGAATGTAGTTGAGATGATTTTTGCTCTTATAAAGATAAGATGGGCTATTTTCCGGATTAGTTGCTTTTTGGAATAAAAAAATAAGGTAACATGTATGCCATATACTAACTTAATGGCAGATTCGATTTATCAATGCTTGTTGCATATTGCATAACTTCCTAGCTGATAGACAAAGAGATAGACGACTTGATGTTACATGAAGTGGATAATCAACCAAATAATACTGCCATTGATGTCCAAGATTAACATAATATGATTAGGCACGTTGAGATGACACATTAGTGGAATAACAAGAGATTGACCCTAGCTAATCAGATATGGACCGATTATCAAGCTAGCCGCGGACAAGCAAATATTCGATTTTGCTTGAATGTTGTACAATCTTCTTTATGTATATATTTGCCATTTGGTATGCTTCATATCTCTCAAATTTGTTACTCTCTCATATACACTCACTTGCCACTAACTCATGGTACTCTTGTTGATCTACTTAAAGTGGGCATACGCAATGGATAAAGTGGACATATGTTTGGATCAATTATGTCATGGTAACCTAATACACTACTTGATCTCTTGCATGCATCTTGATGTGTTGTTGACAATAATATCCATCCCACTAAGTTTGAGCTCTACATATGTTCTTTCTTACTGTTATTTTGCTATTGTAGACTTGTAGTATGGCTCTGCTCATGGGGTTACTACTGTGTTGTTTTGAGTCAGCCAGTTCGTTCGTATATAGATTTTCTTTTTGTTAGTATATAACGTGAAGTGTTAAACAAGCATTGTGAGGTAGTTATAAAATTTTGTGGTTTCTCAATTCGTAGCATGCATCATGCAACTATTGGGAGCTGGTACCTCTGCAACAATATAATTTGGTTCTTTGTTATGTGCAAACTATCACTAGTACCTACTTGCTACTTAAAGCCGGTTTTGGTCCTTCGTCCTCAGACAGTTCTGATATCCGGCTCAAAGCCTCGGTCTCTACGAACGTGCCATATCCTGAGACGGTTTTCGTTTCGGCTCAAAGAAAAGCGACCTCAGGCGGTCTGTAATAGAAGCTGTCTCTAAAGTTAGGACCGTCTGAGGCGGTCATAATTCTATGCCGCCTCCAGGGTCTGCAGATCCTCAGACACTTATTATGAGCAGGCGTCTCCAAAAGGTTGCCAGTCTCAGGCGGAGGATATTAGCAACCGATCTCTAAATTTATGAAATCCTGCGACAGTTTTGTTTACAGTCCGTTTCAAAATAGTTCCATGTTTGAGTCGGCTACTTCAAAGTGTCGTCTTTAAATGTTGAGGCGGGTTCGTATAGTTGTCGCTGCAGTACAAAAATACTATGTTTTTTGAACTTTGATTCATGAGAGCTATCATTCATGCATAGTTGCCAGAGCTTTACTTCAAACCTAGGCTTCATTCCTTAAATCGTTACAAATCTGTTGTGGCTTGGTATCTAATCCATGAATTGACATCATTTTCTGTTTAGTATATGATCTGTTGTTCGTATTCTTAATAACTTGTAGGCCAACAAAGATGCAACTTCATATAGGTACACGGTTATCCAATAATGTGACATAATTAGCACACTCTACTCGAGGGATCGTGCTACTGGAGTGGTGCAAGGACTGTTGCTGAAAGCGGAGCTGAAATTGCAGAGGAGAATACTAACACCAACACCAACAACAAAGATGGAAATTCAACCACTCAAGCGGGTGAAGATAGTCCAAAGAAGAGGTACCGACCGGATGACTCCATTGCTACCGTGCTCAGAAACAAGTTGGATAACTTCACTGCCGTGATCAAAGCTGTTGTTCTTGGGCCTCCTCCAAAACCTACATCTGGGTTATTCTTGGTGAAGTACCAGATATGGAAGATGATGATCAGGTAGTAATCTATGATGTTCTTGTTGCAAGTGATCGCAAGTTCAAGTCGTTGATGGCATTGCCTCAAAGAATGAAGAAGAAGTGGGTACTCAAGCAGATCAAGATTCTGATCTTTCTTTGTGATGTACTGACGCAAATATTACACACTGATTCTATTTTTATAATGAAGTAGCAGCCTGCCTCTCGTAACTTGTTTAAACTTTGGAAATTGTATTTCTAATCTTGATGCATCTGTGTTTTATGGATTTAAACATTGCTTAATATTTTGGATCATACTTTGGATGACAGTATATTTTTTTAATATGTGAATGTGTGTTCTAAGTTCAGAAAGTTATGAAAAATAGTTGTTGTAGTTCATCTGGTGCTCACATGTATGTGATAATGTAGAAATTCCATATTAAATTCAAAAATCATTTGCAAATCTGTGTGGCAGCCAAACATGTATGCATTTTTGGAATCCCAATACAAATGAAATGAATTCCTGAAATCATTCAAACGAACTCTAGGAGTTTCACAGAGAAGGACATCGAACTGAATCACCCTCCCGCCAGTCTCCCGTCATATCCTCTGACCTCCTAATTCATTTCTCCTTTAGTTCCGGCTGCTACCACAATCGATATTGAATCTTGCTTTGTGTCAATCTCCCATCCCGTCAATCGCTGGTGGCAACGGGGTGTGACAATTTGGTATCATAGCCACGAATCCTCCAAAAATCATACCTAAAGAAAATTCCCAATTTTTGCACTAGATTTGGTTCTGGGAGGCTGGGGATTAACTTGTCTTTTAGCTCGCCTCAAGATCGACTTGAAAACAAATGAGCCGAGCATGAGTGTCTTATATAGATCAACTGGAGCACGAGCTGATAGTGAGCCATTGCTGGCTAGACATGCCCCATCTTCCAAATATGCCGTTCCAAATTATAAGCAGTTTTAAGAAACTAAATAAAATTTGCCAAAGCGGGAGGTGGTGTTTTGGCTCATAGGTGCATATGAACTTATTATTAAAAATACATACAAATAAAATTTAAAAATATCAAAAAGTCTGAAATAAAGCTTCACTTGCCCATCCGAACAGTCTACGTTCGTACACAAGTTTTCGGTAAAAAATGTATTTTTATGGCTTGTGTAAAAACGACAAAAAAGTTACCTGAATAATCATGTTTGAAAATCAAAATTTGTCTAATTTACATGGGACAATTTTTGTTCATTTTGCCCGAAAACTTGTATATGAATATAGAATGTCTAGATGTAGATTCTGATATTTTTTTTCAGTTAAAAATATGTTTTCACACAGCTAGCATACACACCCGTGAGCCGAACTGAATTTTCCGCCAAAACGGCTTATAATACAGAAAGTATTTTGCAACGTTGAGTTGCCCTGTGCATAACGATCGTGCTACGCTGTTAGCTTCTGCCATCCACTCATACGGAAATCACGCGGCTGTAGAAACTCGAGTGCCACATAGGGAAATAATCCTGCTGGAGTGCTGGCGCCATCCCCTCGACTCTGCCACCCACTGAACTGAACGGTGCTGAAATGATGAAAAGAGAAGAAATCCTCGACCTCTGTAGAATTTTAATATATCCAAGATAGACACGGAGCACCGAATCGCTGCCACGTTACCAGATCAACTTCCAAATAACATGTATGTCACCGTCTTCTGAAAAGACAAATACTAATAATCCATCACTTTAGTACAGCCTCCAAAGTCTGCACACAAAAATATAGAAACATTAATAAAATCACGTGAGAAAATTATATGTTTAAAATACATAATTTATTTGCTTAGGCTAGAGGCTCTGTCATGAAAGTCCTGTATGTATTTCCGCAAAACATAATCTTGTATGTATACTTCATGTGATGATTTTATTATTTTAGAAAAAATAAGAGGAAGCACGCGTTATATAAGCTGGTTTTAGCCTCTGTAAGACTAGAAAGATGAGACTAAACAATTGCCACCGCTGCATAGGCCACAAAATACAACACGGTCAAGCCCATCTACGTACGCGCGTATTTTTTTTTTTTTGAGGAAAAGGCAGTCGAATCTGCCGTCCGATTAGATAGATAGAGTGCTATGCACAGAATGACCCAGTTTATAAGGGAAACTGGGTCCAAAAACCAAACATTGCCCGGTTTATAAGGAAAACCGAGACGAAAAACCGCACAAGCGAGGAGTCCCGTCATCCACACAACGCAGGCTACCAACGCAACAAACACACCTCTAGCTCCGGGGCCGCCGCCCCGACGTACCATCCAGAACAACCTTCGCATTGCCTGAAGACGAACCAGACGGGTCGACAAACTCGCTGTCCACACAGATATCCAAGTCGCCACCCAAGCACCATGCTTTCGGGGCCGCCGCCCCGACGTAGCAACCAGGACGACCTTCGCATAGCCCGAAGACGAACCAGCCGGGTCGACGACCTTGCCGTCCACGCAGCCCAGAATCGCCACCCAAAACCAAGCAGCGCCACGGCCCCGCCCCATAGGGCCGCTGCCGCAAAGGAGATCAAGGCCGCCGCCTCGAAGTGCCACCACCGTCCAGGACCGCCGCCCTGGCGTCCGCTGCCCTAGACCACATAGCCATGTGCCCCACCGCCGAGAACCCGTCGCACCGCAAAGGCCAAGAGCTCCAAGGCGACCCCTCCAACAAGGTAATGACGCGTCCGTCACCGTCGCCCGCTCCCGATGGAGCTTAGATTTTCACCGGGAGAACTTGAAGCCACTCGCGTCGGTTGGGATCGGAACTCCACAACGACGCCAACAAGAAGGGATACGACGCCCGAAGGCGCCGCCGTCGTCGGCACAGACCGGAGTCGGTGCAAGACTTTCACCCGGAGTTCGAACCCAAACGCGAAGCTTGGGGAGCCGCTGGGAGGCAGCAAGACCATGTCGTCGACCACCATCTCCACCGCAAGACCATCCACCGCTGCACCTCACACCGCGGCAAATGCTCTGCCTGGCCGCGCCCAAAGCCGCAGCCGCTGCTCCGGGGCCGCCGCCCCGGCATCCTCGCCCGCCTCAAGCAGCGGCCACCACCCCCGCATCACATCCCCGCATCCGCACGGCGAGGCCCCGTCTTCCCCAGGTCCGGCCGCCAAGCAGCAAGGCGAGCTGCCCAGCAACCGCACCCGCCCTGGCCCGCCTGGCCCAAGCCGAGCCAGATCGGGCCCGCATCGCCGCCGCCAGCCGCAGCGCCCGGGCCGCCGCGCGCAGGGCTCCTCCGCCGCGCCCACCAGCATCAACCTCCCCAGCGCGACCTCCCGCTCCAGCCGCCATGGAAGCCCGCACCGAATCCCGCTGGCACGGGTTCCCCAATCCCGTGTGCAGCCCCTGCCGGCCGGAGGAGAAACGGATCCTGCCGCCGCCTGCTTCGCGCGGGCTTTGCCCGACGGAGCACACCGACGACGGCAGAGAAGGAGGTGGGAGGGGTTGCGGTGGTGGCTGGCCGGGATTTTGCTCCGCCCATGGAGCGACGCGGGGGTTTAGTTGTCATCCTGTTCCGTACGCGCGTATTAGCCTTTACTCGGCTGATTTCTTTCAATCTATAGTACGTAATCACATGTTTAATGAATACTATTTTATCCCCTAGGATAGGGAGTAGGCAAGATGTCGGCAGGAATCCATGTCCGATCAAGAGGGTCGGTACATGTGTTGTTGCGGACATGACATCTTCCACCAAGGATCGCACAATATGATGTTACACACCAGTCAACGTGGACATTATCTTGCTCCTCCCACCAAGCCTAACAAATCACAGATATATATATGCTGCAGATTCATGACGATATGTCTCATAACAATGTAGACAATGATGTCGGCACGAATCTATCTGTGCAAATGAGGCTCGTACGCGTGTTTTTTTCTTTTTTAGAGGAAAGGCCCAAACGGCCTTGCTTTTTCATGAAAGCATAGACACAACGAAACAGATTCAGAAAAACTAGGGAAACCAGCTAAACAACATGCAAGTCCACTGAGACAACAAAGAAATGATTTTGAACAGAATATTAATTGGAGAGCTAATAATTTTTTTTGTTGAAAACTGCATCGTTGCGAGTTAACCAAATAGACCAAGAGAGGGCTGCAAAAATTGCCTAACCAATATAACTAGAAGGATACCCTGCACGTTGCAGTAGGAATTTCTCCGATAACTCTATTTTGTAAAAAACAAAAGGGTATAAATTGATTGGAATAGGATATTATTTGTAGAAACATGTAGGATGCGTAAATATTCAAGAGGGTAACTTAAAAAAACTGACTTGAAATGGTTATGTAGTTGGCGGCTAAAAGTTGATGATGTGGATAATTGGATGGCTTAAAAAATAGATGATGTGGCTTGCATATAGAATATTAATGAATGTTAGTGGGGGATGACATGGACAATTGGATGGCTAATAGAATGAATGATGTGGATAACTTGCATGTTGAGATAGACAACTTAAATGACCTTCTAGTGAGGTTTTGCTTTATAAGAGATATAGATTGGAGCTCTCCCCAGGTTTGCACATTAAGATTGACAGGAAATCCTCATACGATTCAGGACGCCTAATCCAACCTAACGCCTCTGTAACACAACACCATGGAAAAGTTTGATACTGGGCATTGGAAAATTAGTTGATTTGCCGACTCCAGTTCACCACAGCAGGTGCAGCTTAGCACCCCAGGTCGCCCTTTTGATTTGAGATCCGCAGTCACTTGAACCCTTCCGTGAAAGCACATCCAACAGATTTTTTTTGCTATCATCGGCAACGTTGATTTCCTCATGTCTAACATCCTTATATTGGCACGGTGGCTGGGGTTAGATCTCGAGGGATGGCGCATTAGGTTCTGGAGGACCTTCGGGATTGCGGAGACGGTGGAGTGGGAGAACCTTTGTAGGATCTTTGACCTACATCCGGAGCATATGGAGGATGACCAGGTTTCTTGGGCTTGGGAACCGTCTGGTGTGTACTCCGCTCACTCTATGTACCTGCGACTACCGCAAGGTGCGACAGTTGCCCACTTCAAGGGCGTTTGGCCCCCTAAGATCAAAGTCTTTCTGTGGCAACTGATTAGGGCGAGACTCCCATCGGTTGAGCTTGTGGCCAAAAGGAATGGCCCTACCGATTGAAGTTGTGTGCTGTGTGGCGATTTGGAGGATTGTGACCACATCTTCTTCAAATGCTACCTTGCTAGATTTATGTGGGCAGGAGTTAGGAAACTTCTCTCATGTAGTTGGAATTCGGCTGGGGTCGGGGATTTTAACCCCATAGTCCAGGGTCTCTCGGTCCCCTTGCGTAGGCTAGCTTGGTTCACTTTCATGGCTTTATGTTGGATGCTTTGGAACATTCGAAACAAGCTAGCTATGGAAGGGAAGCTGACCTCTAATCCAGCTGACGCACTATACAAATATCTATATATATGCAGAGCTCGATTGTTCTGGTCAGACGGAGGGACATAACTCTTTTGGACGAGGCGTGGGACAGGGTTAGACGGTTACACACGAAGACAAGGGCGGGAGAACCACATGCTACGATGCCATAACTACTAGGCTTCGTTTTTCTATCGTCTTCGGATGTGTGTGTTAAACCCTCTTCATTTGTGTATGGGCATCGTCTATGTTCTGTTGCCGTGGTGGGTACCAGACTTATGGATGATGTATTCGTGGATGATGATGGCGGTGTGGCTTTATTTATAAAGCCGGGCCATGGGTCTTATGTTTAAAAAAACATCATTATATCTTTTATCCATGAATCAAGCAAACTGGAATACGGATATTTCGCTGAATAATTTTGATTTCTTGTAAGTAACTAGTAGCCAACATCATCAGCCTCTGAAATCTCAAAATTAGTGAGCATCAGGATAGTACACGTGTCGCTGCTTGATGTCGCCATGACCTCTCCACGGAGAATCACACGATATCATATTACGCACCAACCAGGGAATTCCTCGCGTAAGTCCGTACTCCTCCACCAGGGAGTATGTATCTAACAAAGTCGAGGTATATAAATTTTATTGGAATATATTTCCTATTTTTTCGAAGGTTTATGAATAGTTGTTATATTAAACTATATATGTTCATGTAACTATATTTCAATATAATTATTTGTATTACAGCAGAAAATCATTATTTCTATTACTTTGTATTATTATTTTGTTTCGAACGATGTAAAATTGGGAATTACAACCATACTATTTTCGTATGGGAGCAATTTGTTAATTTTTGTGTCCCTCTTTCTCTCCTTAGCTAGCTGACAGCAATAACAAAAACCAAGATCAACTTGTGGCCATAGACTAGCAGTCGACCACCCACGCATGCTTACATAAGAAAGCACACGCACTATGAGATTGGATGCACCACCCAAGCACTATAAAATAGGATGCACCACCCAAGCACTATAAAATAGGATGCACCACCCAAGCAATTTTTGCCAACAGCACTTGCTTGCATTTAAAAAAAAACTTACATAGCTAAGCCAATGGAGAAAAGCTGGTTGTTGCTTCTTTTCTTGGCGTTCCTCCTGCCGGCGGCGAGTGGCACGGTGTCGTGCCACCCTGATGACTTCCTTGCATTGCGCGGGTTCGCCGGCAATCTCAGCAGTGGAGGGGTCCTCCTCCATGCCGAGTGGTCCGGCACCGCTTGCTGCAATTGGGAAGGTGTGGGATGCGACGACGGCAGTGGCCGCGTCACTACCTTGTGGCTCCCCGGGCATGGACTCGCAGGCCACATCCCAACAGCTTCCTTGGCTGGCCTTGCACGGTTGGAGTCGCTCAACCTTGCCAACAACAAACTGGTCGGCACAATCCCATCCTGGATTGGTGTGCTTGACCACCTTTGCTACTTGGATCTCTCAAATAATTCATTGGTTGGTGAGATACCCAAGAATTTACAGATAAGGCTCAAGTGCCTTAACATTGTTGGTCGTTCACTGGGTATGGCTTCCACTAACATGCCATTGCAGGTGAAGCATAACCACATAACACTAAGTGGGCAACCAAACACAATAACCGGGACCAATAACTATGTCAGATCTGGGATCAACAATGTTGTTTCTGGGAACCACAACACTGTCACATCCGGGAACGACAATGTTGTCTCCGGGAACCACAACACCGTATCCGGGACCAACCATGTCGTCACTGGCAACAACAATGTCGTAACAAGGAATGCCAATACAGTATCTGGAAGCCATCATAAGGTATCTGGAGGCCATAATACTGTATCTGGTAGCCACAATATCGTATCTGGGAGCCACAACACCGTATCTGGGAGCAACCACGTCGTACATGGGAACAACAAAGTCGTGACAGGAGGTTAACAATCTATAGTGATTGTTTCCATATTCCCTGATGGGGTTCACGTCCTTGTCCATGCTTGGTGTAGCTAAATATCACTTGGTGGGGACAATGGCGTTATGTAACTTCGTGGATATAGCATCACATTACTACTTCAAATAAAACTTTTCAAATAATTTACATACATGTTGACATGAATATCAACAGCAGTTTGCAGCTGATATATACCAAGTGTGTTTGCTTATGGACAAATTTGCATCGTGGATGTCTGATTGTGGTGATTATTTTGTGTCTTCTATTCTTAGTGATGCGTGGTGCTTATTCTTCTTATTGGGCCGTGGATCACACGGTAAATTATAATTAGGTAATGTAAGCTATATATACACTTGTTAAAGTACAACTATCAATGTTAGATGCATAAATGTGGAATGTCTAGATGCAAGAGACACGCACCATGTAATTTGTAAAACTTGTGGCGTGTCCTTGCCATACCAGTTACCACTAACTGATTTTTGGGAATTGAAAAAAGGCATGCTATTATTGAATTGCCAGCAACACTATTTATATCACACCTCATAACAGAAACAATATATTACTAAATCTACTAGACATAGTCATATCATTTACGTCTCCACTACATCGACAGTCATATATATATATCTCTGGACGTAGAAGATAAAACATATAGAACCTAGCTAGAAATACGATTAGAAACCGTGGAGAGTGATACGTTCAAAACGTATCTACTTTCCTGAACATTTTTGCTGTTGTTTGCTCTCTATCTTGTGTGTTTTCAATACAACTAATACGGAATGACGCTATTTTCAGCAGAATTGCTCTCGTGTCTCGTTTTTGTGCAGAAATTTAACTTTCAGGAAAATTCCCGGAAAATATCGCAAAATCCATATTTCACCCGAAGACTCACGGAGCCAGAAGACGAGACGGAGGGGGCCATGAGGGGCCCACACCAGCCCTAGGTGCGGGCCAGGCTTGGTCGCGCCTAGGGGTGGTCTGGCCGCCTCGGCCACCCACTCGACCTCTACTTCACACTATAAGAAGCCCCTGACCTAAAAATACCGGGGGGTTCGACGTTTTTCCATAAAGAGTTCCGTTGCTCGCCGCCACCAGAAACCCCAATCCGGGACCAGAAACTCCGTTCTGGCACCCTGCCGGGACGGGGATTTGGAGGAGATCATCACCATCGCTAGCACCGACGTCTCTCCATCAACCATCCATGATTCCCCCATCCATATGTGAGTAATTTCCCGTTGTAGGCTGTAGGGGATGGTAGGGATTGGATGAGATTGGTAATGTAATAGCTATAAGATTGTTATGGGCATAGTGCCTAGTATCCGTTGTTAGTATTTTTGACATTGTTGCAACTTGTTATGCTTAATTGTTGTCACTTTTGGGTCCGAGTGCCATGATCTCAGATCTGAATATGTTATTGATTCATGATGATAATTATTGTTTTTTTATCATATCTACAAGTTGTATACACATATTGTTGTATGAAACCCGAGGCCCCAAAGTGACAGAAATTGGGATAACCGGAGGGGATGGGTATGATGTGAGGATCACATGTGTTCACGGAGTGTTAATGCTTTGCTCTGATACTCTATTAAAAGGAGTACCCTAATTACCAGTAGTTTCCCTTGAAGTCCCGCTGCAACGGGCTGGTAGGATAAAAGATGTCGTGCAAGTTTCTCATTGCGAGCACGCATGAATAAATAGGAACACATGCCTATGGTTATTTTATACTAGGATGCTTATATCATTATTACTTGCAATGCCTATGTCTTGCTATTATATGGACTATCTCATTCATGCAACGCCCGTTCATCCATCCCTGTGCCTACAGTATTTTAATCTTGTTGTCTACTGCAATCATCGCTACTACTGTTTTTATTTCAGTAATGTTGTTACTTCACTACTACCACTGCTATAAAACGGTTACTATTGATAAGCTGTTGCGAGCCAGTCTATTTCCAGGTGCAAGTGAATTGACAACTCATCTATTAAAGCTTATAAATATTTGGCTCCCCTTGTGTCGAATCAATAAATTTGGGTTTTACTTCCCTCGAAAACTGTTGCGATCCCCTATACTTGTGGGTCATCAAGACTATTTTCTGGCGCCGTTGCCGGGGAGCATAGCTTTATTTATAATCCTACTTGAAGGTGATATTGTTCACTGCAATTTATTTATTATGGAGAAAGCTCCTGAATCAAAGTTCCCTATATTGCCATCCACTACAAGAAGAGGTACAACTCTAAACACCTCTGTTGCTCTCGATTCTCCATCTGTTATGACTAAGCTTCTTACTCCACCACATGCTGCTACTTCTGATGAATCTGATAATGCTCCTGATGATTTTGATGATGCTTCTACTGTGCTTGATAAGAGTGGTTCGTTAGGTCCTTTCCTAGATACTACAATTGCTAGAGCTAAGAAAATTGAAAATGCTGAAAATACTATTACACATGTTCGTTCACCTGAAGCTAGAGGGGATCCTAGTTATGATCTGGATGAAACTTATATTGAACTTGATGATGATTTCAGTGAAGAATGTCATGCTACTAGAGATGCAAGTGCTATTAAAAGTCTTTTTGCAAGACGAGCTGTTAGATATAATTTGTCTCCTGATTCTAAGTTTGCCACATCTCCCATAAATATTAGAGATAAGGATTATGATTTCTCTCTGGATTTATCTTACATATATATTGTTGAGAAAGAACCTTTCCGTGGTACTGAAAATGAAAGTGCTATGAAATGAATAAACTCTCTAATTTGAGCAATTTATTCTCCGATGGTATTAAGATACGCATTGACTTTGTCACTAAAATTTCCCCTTTCTCTCTGAAAAGAGCAGCTAAAATTTGGTATGATAGTCTGTCTCCTGGATCTATTGATAGTTCTATCGGTTTGGTTAATGCCTTCTTTTAGAAATATTTCCCTGCTAGTGCTCAACATGCTCCTTTGCAGAAAATCTTTGACTTTGTGCATGTAGAAGGAGAGAAATTGCCTGAATCTTGGGCAAGATTTTGTTCTTTAATTAGAGCACTACCTAAACATCCATTAGCTAAAAATGAACTCCGTGATATATTTTATAATGGACTAACTTTTGAATCTAGGACATACCTGGATAGTTGTGCTGGTTGTGTTTTCAGAAAAAGAACTCCTGCTAAAGCTAAGGAATTATTGGCCAAAATAAGCAAGAATTATGATGATTGGACTACACCGGAGCTGACACCAACACCGAAGAAAAGGGGAATGATTGAATTAAATGATGAAGTGATGAGGGAAGCCAAGAAATCTCTTAAGGAGAAGGGTATTAAATCTGAAGATGTGAAGAATCTACCACCTATAGAGAATTATGTAAGCCAATCCCTCGTTCTTCTACTATTGAGGTACACTCTCTCCAACGCTTTGATAGTAGATATTCCCTACTCCAAACCTCCTGATCAATGCTTAAATGAATTTGATAATTATATTGTTAAGCAAGATAATTTTAATAAGAGAGTAGAAAATCACCTAATGGAAAATTCTAGAGCTATCAATAATTTGCATGATATTATGGAAAGAACCTCTAATGATGTTAAAATGCTTGTTAAACATTTTCATATGGTTCAAACTCAAATTGATCAGCTCACTAAAGTGCAAAAAGATTTGCTAGTTAATGCTTCTAGGAAAAAACATGCTTATGAAATAAGAACTAGAAGCGGTATTTCTACTCAGGATCCTTTATATCCTGAAGGACATCCGAAGAGAATTGAACAAGATTCTCAACACACTAATAATGCTAGGACTAAGTCTAAGAAAAAGAAGAAGAAACATAAAACTGTTGTAGAATCCTCTGAACCTGCTAAGGATCCTAATAGTATATCTATCTCTGATGCTGAAACTGAAAGTGGTAATGATAAAAATGACGCTTCCGATAAAGAAGAAATTGAAGAGGAACATGAAAAGCATACTAAGAATAAAAAATATACTGAGATAGACTTCATTGCTACTAAACATGGTAGTGAGAGAGAACCTTGGATTCAAAAAGCAATTCCTTTTCCTGATAAGAAACATAAATCGAAGAAACAAGAGCACTATAACAAGTTTTGTGAATGGATGAAACCTTTTTTTGTAAATTCCTTTGACTGGTGCTATTAAATTGCCTCCTTATTCAAAGTATATGAAAGATATTGTCTCTAATAAGAGGAATATTTCAAATGAGGAAATCTCCACTATGCTCGCTAATTATTCTTTTAATGGCAAGATTCCAAAGAAGCTTGGTGATCCAGGTATACCCACTATTCCATGCTCCAGCAAAAATAATTATGTTAGAACTGCTTTATGTGATTTGGGAGCAGGAATTAGTGTTATGCATTTTTCTCTCTATAGAAGACTTGATCTAGAAAAATTAATACCAACTGATATATCCTTGCAAATGGCTGATAAGTCTACTACTATTCATGTTGGTATATGTGAGGATGTTCATGTTCAAGTTGCTCATCATTGTATCATATTAACTTACTTTGTTGTGCTGGAAATGCCTGAAGATGATAATATGTCTATTATTCTTGCGAGACCTTTTCTTGACACTGCAGGGGTTGTTATTAATTCCAACCAAGGAAAAGTAACTTTCAATGTTGATGACAAAGAGCACACGCTTTATTTTTCCAAGAAGATTGATGGGAACTTTGGCCTAAACTCAATTATTAATGTTGATACCATTCAAATTGGGAAATTTCATTTGCCCTTGCCCAAGCCAAAGAAAGAGAATGATATTGTCATGATTGGGACTATGCCCATCAAGAATGAGGTAACATAATCATATTGTGAAATACAAAGTTTTGATACATATAAAATTATTTTGATAACAAGACTTGATTAACCTTGTTAACAAAGTAATTTTGAATGAAAGAAACTATGTTTTCACCTATGTACTATTGATTGACTTTATATTAGAATGTCTTAGAGTTGCTGTAGACTTGGTTTTGAATTTGTTTTCCATTATTTCATAATTGTTTTCCTGCGACAGAATCATTATTCAAATTCTGAAAATTGTCCAAAATAAAGTTTCTCGAAAAATTCCAGAAAATATCTCTAAAAATTTTACGCATAAAAAGGGGCAGGGAGGCACCCAGGGGGACCCACCAGCCGACCACACCATGTGGTGGCGCGGCTGGCACCCTGGTCATGCCAAGGTCAGGTGTGGGGCCCCCTGGCCCCCCACTTGCTCCCTCCTCTGCCATTCACTTACTCACCCGAGAAAACACATCCCCATTGCTCAAACCCGTGTTCTTGTTGTTCTTTGTCGCGAATTTTCGATCTCCTTGCTCAGCCCATATTTCCTACTGAAATTTGAAGCATTTGTAATATATAAAATGTTATTTGTTGATGGGGAAGAAAGGGAGGTTCCCCTACCACAATCTAGTTTGTTTAGTGTTCACAGGAAGCCGTGGTCACGCTCGAAGGAGGAGTTGGACGAGTAGCTGCGACTGCTTGGATTCCATGGGCAGCAGCAGCAGGAGGAGGCGGCCACTGGTGACTACACCACGCATTACACCGGGCCGTCCTCGAGTTCATACCAGGACGAAGGTGCTTCTTCGTCGTATTACGGGAGCAACACTTCTTTCTCTGCTTGGTCACCCTGGGGTTGATCTCTACTTAGGCCAAAAGGCTAAGCTTGGGGAGAGGTATACCGACTTCTCACTTATCTACATATCATATTCCGTCGGAACTTTGTATATCCATGTTTTGCTTTTTTTTGTTCTTGTTAGTTTATTTCTGTAATTTCTCTTTTTTTGAATCTTGGAAGTTTTTACTACTGTAATAACCTCTCCTTGGCCTATTTATTTCATTTTTGTACCAAGGATAGCCTCTGATAGTAAGGAGGTAAGAATTTGGGAAGTTGCTGTCTAAAAACAGATTCTGTGTTTTCGTTAGTTGAGCACTTTTCGAGCTGAGCTACAGAACATTTTCAAAAAAATTGATATTTGTCTTCTGTTCTGGGTTGGTAGATTTCTGCCACTTGTTGCATTTGCGTGTTTATGTTAGTTTTCTTTATTTTTGTTGTTTTTTGCTTTTGTTTCTACTTTCCAAAACACAAAAGGACCAAAACTATTTATTTTGTTTCTCTTCATTTGCTTCTTTAGTTTGCTTCATTTTCTATTTATGGTATGCTATTCGAAAATCCAAAAAGATTTTGCTTTGTGTGTTGATTAAAAATTAAAAACCCAAAAATATTTGTTGTTCTTCTTTAGTTTTGTAAAGTTGCTGCAGGGTTCAATGGTCTTATGTTACTTCGTTGGAGCTTGGTTATTATTTTATATCATTTAATCCACACAAGTGAAGAGCAACAATGACGGTCACGACAAGTCGAGTTGTGGTGAGAGGCTGGTATGAACTCTATTTGTTTTCATTTTTGTACATATACTCATTTATGTGGACATGCTTAGTTTGTTTGTGTAAGGTGTATGCTACTTAATGATGCTCAGTAGTTTATGCTCTCTCATGGTTAGTTCCAATTTACTAATATTAGGTAACATGTCATATAGATGTTTGCTTGCATTGCTCTATTCATATAACGGTATGACATTGTGGTATCCTTCTTTAAATGCTTCATTTAAATCGACTTGCCACATGATCAAGAATGCATAAGACTAAAATACATTTAAGCCTCGATGATTTATCTTGCCTCGGAGTTCTTGTATTACTTTTATGCTTCCGTTAATTTTATCAGTCGCAAGCATGATTATGACAGCTACTGCTTTCTTGATTGTCGATTTCCAGTCTATTGCTAGCCTTCACTTGTACTGGGTATGAGCTCTACTCGTGCACCCAACCACTAAAAATCAAAGTGCCTATTGTGTCCATCATACATACCTATATGTGGTGTTTCACTGCCACTCCAAAGTGAAGTGCTTGTGTTCTACCTTTAAACTTTCAAAATTACCACATGTTTTGTGTTTTGTATTAGCTCATGAGGAAGTATTAAGTGTTTTATTGTCCTTTCATGACTTTATACCATGACTAGCACGCATAATGTGCTAGTCCATAATATTGCAAAAAGAGCAAGGCGTTTGGTGCCCATCCCAAACAAAATATAAAATAAACAAATAAACAAACACTGCTCCACACGTTATGTATTGGGGAGATCCTAAATAATGATGTGCACTGGAGATCTATATGGGAGCCACTCTTGAGGTCACTATATGAAGGAATGATAAATCATTTAATGTCAATTGTTGACATAGACATGCATACCTCTTAAAAAATATATTTTCAACACTCCTATTGCATTTGAAATGAAAAGCTCTAGCACATAAGAAATCTTACTTCCCTATGCGCAGGGCCAATCTCTTACTTTTATGTTGAGTCACCATCCGTTCTTCGAGCATTTTCTCGAAAGCATAGCTATCATTCTTAGTTTAATGTGCTTGTCCCGAAATAAGATTAATTGTGGTATCACTGTGATGCTTGAATCTTTCGATATTTTTACTTCTTGTCTTTTCTTGAAATTCAGAGGTGCCCCTATGACAAAGGATTAATTTGTCAATGCCTACAAGTTGTAGACTAGGGTTTTGCTAGAAGTAGAGGGCAAGTAGATCTCGAAGGTTTCAGCCGAAAAGTATTCGACGATTGTAAAACTAGGGTTATGTTGACGATAGATTCGATCCTTTCTTTGTCCCTCGACTCCCCTTATATAGAGGGTGGAGCCGAGGGTTTCAGTAATACACAAGTTACGGAGTTCGGGAGGGTTTCGTACCCAACCCGTAAGATTACAAATCTCTATCTTTCCTAATACAAACTATCTTTCCTTAACACTAAATAGACTTCCGAGTCTTCTTATTCTTCGAGTCCTAGGCCTTTAGTAAACTCCGGGTACCATCTTTGGCAGGCCCATTGGGGATGCCTATGTCACCCTCCATTTATGATTTTCTCCACAAATAAGGGCAAGCGAGATACCACTTTATCATATCATGTTATGAACATTGCAATCATGCAGATACTTATGTTTCATGTTGCTTATTATTGTGTTTGTATCTTTTCATAGCTTGCATAACTATTGAGTAGCCTTAGTTGCATGCTTCTTATTATGAATTTCCTAAGCATTTGCTCATGTAATGAGAATATATACATCATATGAAGCAAATAGGTTCGTGAAAGTTTCCTTTATCACACTCATTTTTCGGGTAGCTTGAACCCTTTTGGGTAGCTTGAACCCTTTTGGGACTCGGGTCTTTCGAACTCTTCTCGTAAAGCACGGGAGTCCACACATATCTTCGTCGGCAACTTCTGGTGAATGCTGACGTTCTCTTCTTTCTTGTCGCGCTCTATCCACCCTCACTTGAACTCGCTGTGTCTCTTGCACCACTTGTTCTTGGTGGATCTTGGACCGCTGCGAGTGGGTCGTGGACTATTTTGCTCGGGATTTCCTTCGGGAGGCGTAGCTGCGAACGTTGTTCCCATAACTCCTACTCCAGCCATTGCCATATTGAACAATGGTTCTCTCGGGTCCCCAGGAGGTGGTCCGGACGCGAGGATGTAAGCTTGTGTTGCCATGTAACCCGCTTCCGGTGTTTTTGGGATGATATTTCCCCTTTTATCGATCGTCATGAAGGACATGTCGAGATTTTGAATTAGGTTTCCTCTCTCTTCTTCGGGTATATTTTGCAGCCGAGATCTTGATCTCCTTCGAGCCTCTCTATGGCTATCCGCCGAAGTTTCTGACTGTCGACTGAGCCCTGCTCGACGCCTGCTCGACGCGGAAGCTGCCTCTTTTCTCCTATTCAAGGATGCTGTCTGTTTTTCCAGCTCTCGACTTACTCGAGCAAGTCTATATTGATATGCTTGTAGCTCTTGTGCAGTAGCAGTGGTGGTCATTGGTTCTGAACCATCCATGGCTCTTGCATCCCTGTCCCACGCTGCTTGCGGGAGTTGTACTCTTTCTCGAGGCGAGGACCCGACGTATTTAGTGCCTAGGCCTCTTCTAAGATCAGCGGGATCGACGTATGGATTTCCCAAATCGTCGAAAGCCTCTGACGTTTCTGGCTCTGATCGGCCTGCCTCTTCGATCGCATAGATCTGATGATATTTTGAGCATTGATTTTTATCGGGATTGGTGACACCATCGTATAGATTGGTGAAGACCTTTCCAATGGCAGCGAGATTTGTCGATGAAGTTGAAGCTCGTCGACGCTGTCGGAATCGCTGCTTATAAGGAGTCCCGGCACGACTCGAAAGATGTGTCGCTGAAGATCTTGACGAGCTTTCCGTTCGCCTTGGTGTCGACGAAGCGTGGTGACGAAAACTCCTCGTCAGTCGACGAAAAGTCAGAATCGACCGCTGAAAATTCCGACGAGATCGGAACTTCGAGACGGTAAGATCCGTCCTTGTTGACGCCAAATCGGAATTCTCCGAACGTCATGACGATGGGCTCCTCCGGATAGGCACATGCATCCACACGGGAGGGCGGGTGAGGAATAAAATCGACTAGATCAGTTTTCCCTGGTTACCTCGATCCATCGCATTGCTCGCCACCGACGAAGTCGACGATTCCGGACGTGCCATCGAGATCAGCTCCTTGCAACCTCTAATCCCCACGGTCGGCGCCAATTGACAAAGGATTAATTTGTCAATGCCTACGGAGTTGTAGACTAGGGTTTTGCTAGAAGTAGAGGGCAAGTAGATCTCGAAGGTTTCAGCTAGAAAAGTATTCGACGATTGTAAAACTAGGGTTATGTTGACGAGTAGATTCGATCCTTTCTTTGTCCCTCGACTCCCCTTATATAGAGGGTGGAGCCGAGGGTTTCAGTAATACACAAGTTACGGAGTTCGGGAGGGTTTCGTACCCAACCCGTAAGATTACAAATCTCTATCTTTCCTAATACAAACTATCTTTCCTTAACACTAAATAGACTTCCGAGTCTTCTTATTCTTCGAGTCCTGGGCCTTTAGTAAACTCCGGGTACCATCTTTGGCAGGCCCATTGGGGATGCCTATGTCAGTAGCCCCCGAGATTTTTCTTGAATCGAAGAATCAGGGAAAATCTCCATCTTTACTCATTACATAATCTTTCGATATGTAAATATTATTTTGTACAGGGATAACGGTAGTTGGGGCTAGTTCATCTGACGGATCAGGTACTAGTTAACTGCTCTAGTGGCAATCCGCAAAAACCTACTTCAAGATCACGTCCCCGGACATGATCTCGGGATACTGGTGTAAACTTCGACAGGTGCCGCTTAAGGTCTTACCATTCTGTCGAGTCCCAGTCATATTTTATCGGGTACCTAACGCGTCCGTTAGGATTTTTCTTCGTATCTGTTGATACGGAAAAAAGTAGGAATCCGTCGTCAGAGACGGTGCCACGCCGCTCAGAACGGATCTGGGGTCTTACCTTCGCAAAGTTTTGCGGCATTCAGAGATTTATTCGTGACTTTTAGCGCTCTGAGAATATATTGTCGAGTGCTTTTCGGCTGTTGGAATAGCACATTTTATCGAGTCATATTTGATGACTTATTTTGCCTTCCCGATGGGAGTATATGTAGAGTTATCTGTATAACTCGAAATATGTTTACTTCTATTTTTCCTTTTGATAAAAAATCATCGGGCACGCAAACAGCGTTCCCGATGGGAGTAGCCCCCGAGGCTACAGCCAAAAACTTGTGCTTGGGTGTAGGCTCCACATATTAGTATCCTTTGCCGCTATATTTATAATCCTGCTCGATATTTTCTATTTATCGGGTGCGCGACCAGCGCTCCCGATGGGAGTAGCCCCCGAGGCTATGAACAAATGCTTGCATTTGGTCATAGGCTCTCACCCTTTCTATATTGTCATACTCGAAGTTTTCTATTTTTCCAAAGTAGCCCCCGAGCATTTGGGCAAAAACTTGTATTTGATCAAAGGCTCCCGAAATAATCTTCCGTTGTCGATAATCTCTCCCAGCTTCATAGTCGAGCTTTTCTTTTACCATGATGACGTCATTGCTGATGATAGCCACGATTTCTATTTTGGAAACATGCGAAAACCGCTCCTCTCACTGCCTTGTGGGTCCAAATTCTTCATCTAATTGACACGTCGTGCAAGTGGGGGACACACGTTCTCCACTTTTTCTGGCACACGTTCCGTAACCTTTCCAGTGTTGAATTACTTTTTACCTTTGTTGCCACGTGGCTATCATCTGCCACACATTTTCCTTATCCAACGGTTCGTCATTTCACCTCACCCTTATATAAGATCATCTTCTTCCTCCTTGAGCACTTCCGCTCGCGCCGTCTTTCTGCTTTCATCTGGAAATTTCTTCCTGCGATCCACAACCTCTTAAGCTCCTTGCCTCCAAACTGCAATCCCTGCGCCATTGTTGATGCCGCCGCGTCGATTGACAAGGCACAATACGCCGGATTCCTCCATGGCTGCCGTGGATCTTGGGGCGACGGAGTGGGAAAGATCGAAGATTTCCACTCAAGATGTCAACTTGCTGAAGAAGCTGGGGATCAGCAAGAAACCCAAGGCATTATGCTTCCCCAGTGAGGAGAGCTACCCAACCCCTCCAATGGGGTACCGGGTAAGTTTTGTCGATCACCTTATCCGTGGTCTATCCGCCCCCATTCATCCTTTTCTCCGTGGATTACTTTTTGTCTACGGTTTGCAACTCCACCATCTTACGCCAAACTCCATTCTTCACATCTCCATTTTCATCACTCTTTGTGAGGCCTTCCTTGGCGTCCAGCCTAACTGGGCGCTATGGAAGCGCATTTTCTTCTGCCGCCGTAATGGCTCGCCCAATGTCGCCTATAATATAGGCGGCGTTGTAATTTATGTTCGACCCACTGTTGACTACTTCGACGTCAAGCTTCCTGACTCAGTTCAAGGATGGCGCAAGAAGTGGTTGTACATTCAGAAGGAAAACCATGGATGTGCAGAAGACAACATCCCTCCTTTTGATGGCGCCGAGAAAATTTTGCGCCGCCGTTCCTGGGACGCGGATGCCACCGAAGAAGAAAGGGCGTCGACAGAAACCTTGATGGCTCGTATCCACGAGTTGCAAAACACTCGCGGCAAAGAGCTTTCAGGTATCCAAATCACTGCATATTTTCTGAGGACTAGAGTGCAGCTGCTTCAGGCCCGCAAATATCCTCTCTGGAAATATACCGGCGACAAGGACGTAGATCGGCTGTCAGTGGATTTAGAGGTCAAAGATTTAGAGAGACTTGTCCGAAAGATTTCATCTCTCAGTAAAAAAGATGCTGTCCCTTCTTCTTGCCGTGTGACACCCTTCAGCGCCGCCAATCCACTTCCCGAGGTAAACATTGTCGCGTAATTTGTTATTGCCTTGCTATTTTTGTTGTAACTCCTTTTTTGACATCTTCCCTTATTTTTATATAGAACCACCCAAATCTTGTTTCGCTTCCTCCCCTTCCTGAAGGTGGAGAAGTCGAAGAAAGGGCCGTTATCTCCGACGATAACCAAGATGCCCCCTCTTTTGTGAATGAACCCGCGGATTCTCGAAAATCTGCGGGATCTAATGAAAAGGAGGGTGCCTCTGAAGCCACTGCATCGGCACAATCTCCTCCTCCTGCTGTTTCCCCAAAGAACAAAAGGAAAAGGAATGATGTCGAAGATTCCGGCACCTCCAAGCCCGAAGAAGCTGTTCCTTCACGCTAGAAGGCAGCTTATGATCCATATCTTGAGACCATCATCAGTTCGTAAGTTCCTTCTCCTTCTCTTTCTTATTTTTATTTCACTTGAAGATTTTTGTCTATCTTGCTTTTTATGTTGCCAACTTTTAATCGTAGTGATGATGAGGAAGGAGTACCAGCTTCTGATGTGGCTGCTCGAACGAGCACGTCGCATACTCTAGTTGCCTCGGAGACGCCAGTTGAAGGAGAAGAAACTTCGCCTCCTCAACAAAACGTCGACGCTGCTACTCCTCCTTCAAGCCCCCTTGTCCCTTCACCAAAAAGGGCAAGGATTGAAACAATCCCGGAGCCTACTCTCCAATTGAGTAGCTCCTCTAACCCTCTCTTGGATGATGTAAGTTTTTAAATTGCTTGTCACTGTCTATATTTCCTCCGTTTACTTCTGCTTGCCATCATTTTTCCCATACCGACATTTTCCTTCTTTGTCCTTCCTTGATAGCCTATAATTAAAGAGCTTCTTCGCATTGGTGCCCAATTCATTGGGTATCGTGAATATGCCAGTAAGGCTGAAGGTAATGCCTGGCTGCTTCTTTTTGCTTCTTCGTTGTTACTCATTTGTTGTCGACGTTTGTTAACTAATTGTAACTTTCTTTGCAGAAAAAACTGGCGGAGGTCAACGAGTGTGCCAATACCCTTGCTCAAAAATTAGAGCAAAGTGAAGAGGCTCGTAAGAAGGCCGAGTCAGATGCCATTCAAGCTAGGCGAGAAGCTGACAAAGCCAAGGCCGATGCTGCTGGTGTCGAAGATCTGAGGAAGCAACTTCACGATGCCGAGACTTCGCTAAGCGAGCATATAACTGCACAATCTGCTCGTGAAGAGGCGATCCTTAAGCGTATAAGGTCACAAAATCGTCGCTTTGTCAGTAAGTTCCTGAACCGCTTCATATATTTTTCCCTTTGGCCTTTCTTTCTTGTACTCGTTTCTTGATCAATAGGTTTCTATCTTGACAGGTAAGACCTCTCAAGCATTTGAGCTTGAAGATCCCGACAATGATCCTCTGCTTGACGTCGTTTCATTCCTGGAGTTTCATGGGACAGAAGCACGCGAGGGCATTGATCAAGCCAAAGCAGGACTGTCGCGGCTCTTCCCCTACTTTTTCCCGAAGAAAGAGGAACCCGCGACTTTCCTTGCTCTTGCCAAGTGCTTTAATCCACCCGAAGATCTTGGGCTGAAGATGCGTCATGAAAATATGAAGGTTGCTGTTGAAAGCACTGTTGCTTTGGTTGCTGATAGTCAACAGACTGTCGACTGGGCAAAAGTGGGCGACACGGAGCAGATAGAACAAGCAAAATGGCGATCGTTGATCAAGGCCGCAAAGCTTAACACGAAGAAAATCCTGTCTTATCTCGGGATCAAGCCATCTTCAACTCCTAGCTCATCGAGGCCGGAGGTCTAGTTGAATGCCCCTTTGCTTTGTTTTTCTTCTTAGTTTACCTCCTTCTTGTAGTACTGCCGCCATAGTGCTCCTGGCGATGATTAGGTCTTCTAGAGGTCCTTCTTTTGTAACAAACATGTATATATTATGAGAATGAATGGAAATCTATCTTTTTCTCAATAATTGATGTCGACGTTTCTTTTTTCAGTTAATTTTTGACAACTATACGTCAATTCCTGGTCCTTCCGAAGTTTTTCCTTCGTCTTCTTCGAAGAAAACCCCTGTCGCTGTTAAATTCGTTGAAGATTCCGCGAGTAAGGATTTGGCAGAAGATTTGGAAGAACTTCGACAACAGCTTCAATCCATGAAGAAGCAATCCCTTATGCTCATGGAACAGTCTCGAAAATCTTCTGAGAGGAAGAAAATTGCGCTTCAACAAGCTCAAGATGCCATACCTGAAAAGGACGCCGCTGTTGCTGAAGCTGCTGCAGCTACAACCCGCGAAAATTTCATGCTTCAACTGCTGACAGATGCTAGCTTGGATATGGCAGGTATACTTTTTTTGAAAGGAATACGGTAGGAGAAGCCCCTACAGTGATTTTGTTTTTAAATAATAAGAACCCAAATTCGCGTTCCTAGGAACTTGAACCCGGGCGGCTGGGTTGTACATCCACTTCCCTAACCAAATAATCTAGGCTCACTTCTTATGGCAGGTATACTTCATTGTCGTGCTTTTTCTTTTCCTTTTTGCTTGTCTTCTCATTGCTCACTGGTTCTTGTAAAAAATAGGTTCTTTTTTGGATGCTACTACTGAAGATGAACGTGTCGAAGCTCGATCCAATGTACTTCTTCGTCTTGCCAAAGATCATGGTTCATTATTTTGGGGCACACCTGAACGGACTCGCCAGATTGTCAGGTTTCAGGATCGCGCACTCCAGGTTCGCGATTACCTCGACTTCTGTACAAGGACTCTGTCTCTGGTCTATGGCACCATGTTTCCTCGGAACAAAATGCCAGAGACTCTTCCTGCTTTAATGGATAAGTTTCGGGATGCTCCTCGGATCCACGGCTTTGTGCGGGCCCAATTGGCTGCTGGCGCAAGATTTGCTATGATTATGATAAAGATTTGCTACCCGAAGTTAGACATGAGGCAGATTGTTCCAAAGTGCTTGGCCAAGATGTCGAAGAGGAAGAGAAACTTCGGCAAATATGATGATATTGTTACTCCCGTTGCCGAAGATATGATGGATGAACTTCTTCGGATGGATGCCGAATTCTTCGTGAGGGGCAGCTATGCTGAGCATAGTACTCGTGTTGTAAATAATGAACGCTTAACAATAGACAATATATTGGGAAATCCTTGAAGATAGACTTGTTCCGAAGATTGTTTCTTGTATATGATCTATATTGTAAAGTCACTATATTTTTATTTGTACTGCCCAGCCCCCGGGCGTTTTGATTGCAGTATTTTTATAATGCGAGGTTTTCCCAAGGCAAAATAAATTATACTTTGTACTAGTTTGGCGAGTATGAGTCTCCGAACTTTATGTTGACCACTGTTTTGTCGATATTTTTGTCTTGGAGAGGTATTTTATACCAAGGCGAGATATTTTTGCGAGTTGTATTTGTCGACACTATGTATATGTATATTGTAACGTCTAGGAGGAAGCCCCCGAGCCCGTCGACAGAAAGATATAGAATTCCACTAT
Source organism: Lolium rigidum (assembly GCF_022539505.1). Lineage (NCBI taxonomy): Eukaryota > Viridiplantae > Streptophyta > Magnoliopsida > Poales > Poaceae > Lolium > Lolium rigidum. The sequence continues at coordinate 53,205,461 of NC_061511.1, read as the reverse complement.
CTTTATTATATTGCAGCACCGCGAGCCCGCCTCATTAAAAACCTTTTCCGGCCCCACTCGGTGCCCCGAAAAAGGAAAAGAGTGCGTCTGAAAACTCGCAGGCGTTTCAGTACATTGTATGTTTACAGAGGAGACTATATTTCGGCATCTAAGCGTAAAAATGCCTGAGCTGTGCCACGTTCCAAGGATTTGGCAAGGCAATCCCCGTCTTCTTGTCTTTGATTCTGTATGCTCCTCCTTCGATTACTTCTGTGACGATGTAAGGTCCTAGCCATGGTGACTCGAGTTTTTCATGGCTTTTTTGGTTGAGTCGTAAGACCAGGTCACCAACTTGGAATGATCTTGGCCGCAACCGTCGACTGTGGTAGTTTTTCAGGTCCTGTTGATGTTTGGCGACTCGTGTCAGTACTTCGTCTCGAGCTTCATCAAGTGCATCAACATCATCCTCCAAAGCTTTTCTCGAAGTTTCTTCCTCATATTCTGTAACTCTTGGAGAATCATGCTCTATTTCTATCGGCAGGACTGCCTCGGCTCCATGGACCAGAAAGAACGGCGTCTCTGTGTCGCCGTATTTGGTGTTGTTCGAATACTCCACAACACGCTTGGCAACTCCTCCGGCCAAGTATGCCGAGCTTTTTCCAATGGTCCTAACAGGCGCTTCTTGATACCGTTGCAGATGATGCCATTGGCCTTCTCGACTTGACCGTTGGTCTGTGGATGTGCAACAGACGCAAAACTCAATTTGATGCCCACTTCTGCGCAATATGCCTTGAATTCCTTGGACGTAAAATTACTACCATTGTCTGTGACGATGTTGTGAGGGACTCCAAATCGAAAGACGATGCTTTTCACGAACTTAATCGCCGATGCGCCGTCCGGTGAATTTATCGGTTTTGCTTCTATCCACTTAGTAAATTTATCGACAGCGACAAGCATATACTCATATCCTCCTGGCAAAGCTTTGTGTAGTTTTCCCACCATGTCGAGACCCCACTGAGCAAAGGGCCAAGACAATGGGATTGGCAAAAGTTCTGCTGCTGGCGAGTGAGGTTTTGCCGCGAATCTTTGACACGCATCGCAAGTTCGCACTATTTCCTTCGCGTCCTCGATTGCTGTTAGCCAATAAAATCCTGCTCTGAAGACTTTAGCCGCAATAGCTCGGCTGCTCGCATGATGCCCGCATATTCCTTCGTGTACATCTTTCAGGATGATCCTTCCTTCTTCGGGTGTGACACACCTCTGCAATACGCCCGAGATACTTCGTTTGTACAACTCCCCTTTGACCACAGTAAAAGCTTTTGATCGCCTAATTATTCGCCTTGCTTCAACTGGATCGTCGGGTATTGTTTTCCTTAGGATGTATGATATGTAGGCCTGCATCTGATACGTCTCCAACGTATCGATAATTTCTTATGTTCCATGCTACTTTATTGATGATACCTACATGTTTTATGCACATTATATGTCATATTTATGCATTTTCTGGAACTAACCTATTAACAAGATGCCGAAGAGCCGATTCGTTGTTTTCTTGCTGTTTTTGGTTTCAGAAATCCTAGTAAAGAAATATTCTCGGAATTGGACGAAACTTTCGCCCGGGGTCCTATTTTTGCACGAAGCTTCCGGAAGACCGAAGACCTAACGAAGTGGGGCCACGAGGCAGCCGGGGGGTGGCCGGCGCGGCCCAAGCCACGGCCGCGCCGACCTAGCCCCTGGGCCCCTCGTGTGGCCCCTCGCGTTGACCCTCCGCCTACTTAAAGCTTCCGTCGCGAAACCCCCGGTCACCGAGAGCCACGATACGGAAAACCTTACGGAGACGCCGCCGCCGCGAATCCCATCTCGGGGATTACGGAGATCGCCTCCGGCACCACTGCCGGAGAGGGGATTCATCTCCGGGAGGACTCTACACCGCCATGGTCGCCTCCGGAGTGATGAGTGAGTAGTTCACCCCTGGACCATGGGTCCATAGCAGTAGCTAGATGGTCGTCTTCTCCTTGTTGTGCTTCATTGTTAGATCTTGTGAGCTGCCTAACATGATCAAGATCATCTATATGTAATTCTATATGTTGTGTTTGTCGGGATCCGATGGATAGTGAGTACTATGATTATGGTGATTATCAATCTATTGTTCATGTGTTGTTTATGATCTTGCATGCTCTCCGTTACTAGTAGAGGCTCCGGCCAAGTTTTTACTCTTAACTCCAAGAGGGAGTATTTATGCTCGATAGTGGGTTCATGCCTGCATTTACACCAGGACGAGTGACGGAAAGTTCTAAGGTTGTGTTGTGCTTGTTGCCACTAGGGATAAAACATTGATGCTATGTCTAAGGATGTAGTTGTTGATTACATTACGCACCATACTTAATGCAATTGTGCTGTTGCTTTGCAACTTAATACTTGGAGGGGTTCGGACGATAACTCTGAAGGTGGACTTTTTAGGCATAGATGCGGTTGGATGGCGGTCTATGTACTTTGTCGTAATGCCCAATTAAATCTCACTATATTTACCATGTCATGTATATGCATTGTTATGCCTTTCTCTATTTGTTAATTGCCCGACTGTAATTTGTTCACCCAACATGCTATATCTTATGGGAGAGACACCTCTAGTGAACTGTGGACCCCGGTCCTATTCTTTACATAGCATTCAATCTACTGCAATTGTGTTTACTGTTTTCTTTGCAAACATCTTCCACTCGATACGTTTAATCCTTTGTTACAGCAAGCCGGTGAGATTGACAACCTCACTGTTTCGTTGGGGCAAAGTACTTTGGTTGTGTTGTGCGGGTTCCTAGTTGGCGCCGGAATCCCTGGTGTTGCGCCGCATCACATTTCGCGACCATCAACCTTCAACGTGCTTCTTGGCTCCTACTTGGTTCGATTAAACCTTGGTTTCTTTCTGAGGGAAAACTTGCTACTGTGCGCATCATACCTTCCTCTTGGGGTTTCCCAACGAACGTGTGAGTTACACGCCATCAAGCATAATTTTTACGGCGCCGTTGCCGGGGAGATCAAGACACGCTGCAAGGGAGTCTCCACTTCTCAATCTCTTTACTTTGTTTTTGTCTTGCTTTATTTTATTTACTACTTTGTTTGCTGCACCTAAACAAAACACAAAAAAATTAGTTGCTAGTTTTACTTTACTTACTGTCTTGCTCTCTATATCAAAAACACACAAAAATTAGTTACTTGCATTTAGTTTACTTTCATTATCATGTCTAGTCCTGTACTTGTTTTTATTTTCACTAGTTAGGCTTAATGGAAAACAACAAACAAATTAGAGATCTTTATAGTATTTATCTTGAGTTAGGACATGATGTGTTTGAAGAGAAAATTAAAAAACCCATGGAACTTTGTTTGCAAAATAGTTGTAGCAATGTTATTAGCATGAACTCTTTGAACACCATTATTGCTAAAGCTATGGAAGAATATAAGCTTGGGGAAGCTGGTTGTGATATTTTTAGTCCCCCAAGCATGGAGGAGAAAATTTACTTGGATGATACTTTGCCTCCTATATTTGATGATGAGAATAATAATGATAGCTACTTTGTTGAATTTGCTCCCACTACAATTAATAAGAATGACTATGCTTATGTTGGGAGTAGTAATTATTTTATGCATGAGACTCATGATAAGAATGCTTTATGTGATAGTTATATTGTTGAGTTTGCTCATGATGCTACTGAAAGTTATTATGAGAGAGGAAAATATGGTTGTAAAAATTTTCATGTTACTAAAATGCCTCTCCATGTGCTAAAATTTTTGAAGCTACACTTGTTTTATCTTCCTATGCTTGTTATTTTGCTCTTCATGAACTTGTTTATTTACAAGATTCCTATGCATAGGAAGCATGTTAGACTTAAATGTGTTTTGAATTTGCCTCTTGATGCTCTCTTTTGCTTCAACTTCTATTTCTTGCGAGTGCATCATCAAAATTGCTGAGCCCATCTTAATGGCTATAAAGAAAGAACTTCTTGGGAGATAACCCATGTGTTATTTTGCTACAGTACTTTGTTTTATATTTGTGTCTCGGAAGTTGTTTACTACTGTAGCAACCTCTCCTTATCATGTTTTTGTGCCAAGTAAAGTTTCTATGTCAAAGTTGATGTTATATTTGGGATTACTGCGCAGAAACAGCATTGCTGTCTGTCACGAATCTGGGCACAGTCCTCTGTAGAAAATTCGAAAAAATCTGCCAATTTACGAGCGTGATCCTCAGATATGTACGCAACTTTCATTAGTTTTGAGTTTTTCCATTTGAGCAAGTCTGGTGCCATCTTAAAATTCGTCTTTACGGACTGTTCTGTTTTGACAGATTCTGCCTTTTATTTCGCATTGCCTCTTTTGCTATGTTGGATTTATTTCTTTGATTCATTAATGTCCAGTAGCATTATGCAATGTCCAGAAGTGAAAATAATGATTGTGTCACCTCTGAATGAGTGAATTATTAATTGTGCACTAACCCTCTAATGAGTTTGCTTGAAGTTTGGTGTGAAGGAAGTTTTCAAGGATCAAGAGAGGAGAATGATATACTATGATCAAGAGGAGTGAAAGCTCTAAGCTTGGGGATGCCCCCGTGGTTCACCCCTGCATATTTTAAGAAGACTCAAGCGTCTAAGCTTGGGGATGCCCAAGGCATCCCCTTCTTCATCGACAACATCATCAGGTTCCTCCCCTGAAACTATATTTTTATTCAATCACATCTTGTATTCTTTGCTTGGAGCGTCGGTTTGTTTTCGTTTTTGTTTTTGTTTGAATAAGATGGATCCTAGCATTCACTTTGTGGGAGAGAGACACGCTCCGCTGTTGCATATGGACACATGTGTCCTTAGGCTTTACTCATAATGTTCAAGGCGAAGTTTCTTCTTCGTTAAATTGTTATATGGTTGGAATTGGAAAATGCTACATGTAGTAATTCTAAAATGTCTTGGATAATGTGATACTTGGCAATTGTTGTGCTCATGATTAAGCTCTTGCATCATATGCTTTGCACCCATTAATGAAGAAATACATAGAGCTTGCTAAAATTTGATTTGCATATTTGGTTTCTCTAAGGTCTAGATAATATCTAGTATTGAGTTTTGAACAACAAGGAAGACAGTGTAGAGTCTTATAATGTTTACAATATGTCTTTTATGTGAGTCTTGCTGCACTTGTTCATCCTTGAGTTTGCTTCAAATAACCTTGCTAGCCTAAACCTTGTATCGAGAGGGAATACTTCTCATGCATCCAAAATCCTTGAGCCAACTACTATGCCATTTGTGTCCACCATAACTACCTACTACATGGTATTTCTCCGCCACTCCAAAGTAAATTGCTTGAGTGCTACCTTTAAAATTCCATCATTCACCTTTGCAATATATAGCTCATGGGACAAAATAGCCTTAAAAACTATCGTAGTATTGAATATGTACTTATGCACCTTATATTTTATTAAGTTGCTTGTTGTGCGATAACCATGCTTCGGGGAACGCCATCAACTATTGTTGAATATCATGTGAGTTGCTATGCATGTCCGTCTTGTACTGAAGGTCTATCATTTTAGTGGTTGGAGCATGCAAAATTGTTAGAGAAGAACATTGGGCCGCTAACTAAAGCCATGAACCATGGTGGAAGTTTCAGTTTTGGACATATATCCTCAATCTCATATGAGAATAATAACTTTGCTACATGCTTATGCATTTAAGAGGAGTCCATTATCCGTTGTCCATGTTGTCCCGGTATGGATGTCTAAGTTGAGAATAATCAAAAGCGAGAAATCCGAAATGCGAGCTTTCTCCTTAGACCTTTGTACGAGCGGCATGGAGGTACCCCTTTGTGACACTTGGTTGAAACATGGCATGCAAAGATCCGGTAGTCCAAGTTAAGTAGGACGAGGTGCGGGCACTATTAGTACACTATGCATGAGGCTTGCAACTTGTAAGATATAATTTTCATAACTCATATGCTTTATTACTACCGTTGACAAAATTGTTTCATGTTTTCAAAATAAAAGCTCTAGCACAAATACAGACAATCGATGCTTTCCTCTTGAAGGACCATTCTTTTACTTTTATTGTTGAGTCAGTTTACCTATCTCCTTCCACCTTAAGAAGCAAACACTTGTGTGAACTGTGCATTGATTCCTACATATTTGCATATTGCACTTGTTATATTACTTTATGTTGACAATTATCCATGAGATATACATGTTACAAGTTGAAAGCAACCGCTGAAACTTAATCTTCCTATGTGTTGCTTCAACACCTTTACTTTGATTTATTGCTTTATGAGTTAACTCTTATGCAAGACTTATTGATGCTTGTCTTGAAGTACTATTCATGAAAAGTCTTTGTTATATGATTCAGTTGTTTACTCATGTCATTACCTTTGCTTTGATCGCTGCATTCATTACATATGTTTACAAATAGTATGATCAAGATTATGATGGCATGTCACTTCAGAAATTATCTTTGTTATCGTTTTACCTGCTCGGGACGAGCAGAACTAAGCTTGGGGATGCTGATACGTCTCCAACGTATCGATAATTTCTTATGTTCCATGCTACTTTATTGATGATACCTACATGTTTTATGCACATTATATGTCATATTTATGCATTTTCCGGAACTAACCTATTAACAAGATGCCGAAGAGCCGATTCTTTGTTTTCTGCTGTTTTTGGGTTCAGAAATCCTAGTAAAGAAATATTCTCGGAATTGGACGAAACTTTCGCCCGGGGTCCTATTTTTGCACGAAGCTTCCAGAAGACCGAAGACCTAACGAAGTGGGGCCACGAGGCAGCCAGGGGGGTGGCCGGCGCGGCCCAAGCCCTGGCCGCGCCGACCTAGCCCCTGGGCCCCTCGTGTGGCCCCTCGCGTTGACCCTCCGCCTACTTAAAGCTTCCGTCGCGAAACCCCCAGTACCGAGAGCCACGATACGGAAAACCTTACGGAGACGCCGCCGCCGCGAATCCCATCTCGGGGGATTCCGGAGATCGCCTCCGGCACCCTGCCGGAGAGGGGATTCATCTCCCGGAGGACTCTACACCGCCATGGTCGCCTCCGGAGTGATGAGTGAGTAGTTCACCCCTGGACCATGGGTCCATAGCAGTAGCTAGATGGTCGTCTTCTCCTTGTTGTGCTTCATTGTTAGATCTTGTGAGCTGCCTAACATGATCAAGATCATCTATATGTAATTCTATATGTTGTGTTTGTCGGGATCCGATGGATAGTGAGTACTATGATTATGGTGATTATCAATCTATTGTTCATGTGTTGTTTATGATCTTGCATGCTCTCCGTTACTAGTAGAGGCTCTGGCCAAGTTTTTACTCTTAACTCCAAGAGGGAGTATTTATGCTCGATAGTGGGTTCATGCCTGCATTTACACCAGGACAGTGACAGAAAGTTCTAAGGTTGTGTTGTGCTGTTGCCACTAGGGATAAAACATTGATGCTATGTCTAAGGATGTAGTTGTTGATTACATTACGCACCATACTTAATGCAATTGTCTGTTGCTTTGCAACTTAATACTGGAGGGGTTCGGACGATAACCTCGAAGGTGGACTTTTTAGGCATAGATGCAGTTGGATGGCGGTCTATGTACTTTGTCGTAATGCCCAATTAAATCTCACTATATTTACCATGTCATGTATATGCATTGTTATGCCTTTCTCTATTTGTTAATTGCCCGATCGTAATTTGTTCACCCAACATGCTATATCTTATGGGAGAGACACCTCTAGTGAACTGTGGACCCCGGTCCTATTCTTTACATAGCATTCAATCTACTGCAATTGTGTTTACTTGTTTTCTTTGCAAACATCTTCCACTCGATACGTTTAATCCTTTGTTACAGCAAGCCGGTGAGATTGACAACCTCACTGTTTCGTTGGGGCAAAGTACTTTGGTTGTGTTGTGCAGGTTCCTAGTTGGCGCCGGAATCCCCTGGTGTTGCGCCGCATCACATTTCGCGACCATCAACCTTCAACGTGCTTCTTGGCTCCTACTGGTTCGATTAAACCTTGGTTTCTTTCTGAGGGAAAACTTGCTACTGTGCGCATCATACCTTCCTCTTGGGGTTTCCCAACGAACGTGTGAGTTACACGCCATCAGCATCCAAGGGATTTGCACCATCATGACTAGCTCCTGTTCCTCTTCTTCTTCTTCTGAATTTTTAGCGGTACTCGAAGATTTCTCTTTTTTCTCCTTCTTCTTTATTTTGACTGGCTTTGTTGATCTCTCGCTTATTTCTTCCCAAAACACGCCTGGAGGAATCGCGAGACATTGTGACCCGATGTTTGCGAGAACGTCGGCTTCATCGTTACTCAGCCTGCTGATGTGGTTTACCTCGCATCCATCAAACAATTTTTCCAGCTCATTGTACACCTCCTTGTATGCTATCATACTTTCGTTGACTGCATCACATTGGTTCATAACTTGCTGTGCCACCAATTGTGAGTCGCCGAAGATTTTCAATCGGGTTGCACCGCAGGCTTTCGCCATCTTCATCCCGTGTATGAGAGCTTCATATTCTGCTTCGTTGTTAGACGCGTTTGGGAACGTCATCCGTAGGACATATTTCAACTTGTCGCCTTCAGGTGATACCAATATCACACCTGCTCCAGCACCTTCCAACCTTTTGGACCCGTCGAAGTTCATGGTCCAAGTTCTCGATAAATCTGGAGGCCCCGTGTTTTGTAACTCCATCCACTCTGCGATGAAATCCGGCAAAACCTGTGATTTTATTGCCTTTCTTTTTTCATACGTGATGTCCCGAGGGGATAGTTCTATTCCCCAAAGGGAAATACGACCCGTAGCTTCTGGGTTTTTCAATATATTTGACAAAGGAGCTTCATTGACTACTATTATCGGGTGCGCCGAAAAATAGTGTCGCAATTTTCTTGCTGTCGTGAATACTCCATACGCCAGTTTCTGATATTGCGGGTACCGCTGTTTTGAAGGTGACAGTACTTCACTGATGAAATATACTGGCCTCTCGAACTCCATGAAGCTTTCCTTCTTCTTCTCTCTCGACTACCAGAACAGTGCTAACCACTTGAGGTGTGGCTGCAATGTATAAGAGGAGGGGTTCTTTATCTTTAGGCGCCACCAGGATTGGTGGTGTCGAAATTGTCCGCTTGAGGTTCTCGAAGGCCCTATCTGCTTCCTCGTTCCATTGAAATTTTTCCCCTTGTTTGATCAATGCGTAGAACGGCAGTGCCTTTTCTCCTAGCCTGGCGACGAATCTGCTTAAAGCTGCGACTCGCCCCGTTAGCTGTTGTATTTCTTTCAACTTTGTTGGCTTTCTCATAGTAACAATGGCCTGGATTTTTTCGGGATTAGCTTCAATCCCCCTTGCTGATACTAAGAACCCGAGAAGTTCTCCTGCAGGAACTCCAAAAGAACACTTTGTCGGGTTCAGCTTGATGCAGAACTTGTCGAGGTTGTCGAAGGTTTCCTTTAAATCTTCGATCAGAGTTGATCCTTTCTTTGATGTTATCACGACATCGTCGATGTAGACTTGCACATTTTTTCCAATCTGTGTTGCTAGGCACTTCTGCATCATCCGTTGATATGTTGCTCCCGCGTTTTTCAAACCAAAGGGCATTGTTTTGTAGCAAAACACGCCGTAAGGTGTTATGAACGCTGTCTTGGCTTCATCTTCTTCTTTTAATCTGATCTGGTTATAACCAGAGTACGCATCCAAGAAGGAAAGACGTTCGCATCCTGCCGTGGAGTCGATGATTTGATCGATCCTTGGGAGGGGAAAGTGATCCTTAGGACAATGTTTATTGAGACACGTGAAGTCGACGCACATGCGAAGGACTATCGTGTGTTTCTTCGGCACCATCACTGGGTTAGCTACCCACGTGGCTTCTGTAGATATTTCTTTGATGAAACCAGCATCTTTGAGTCGATCTATTTCTGATAACATGGCTTTGCGGCTAGGTTCCGAAAAACGCCGCAAAGGTTGCTTGATTGGTCTTGCGAGAGGATCCAAGTTGAGGTGGTGCTCGGCAAGTTCCCTGGGTACTCCTGGCATGTCAGCTGGACACCATGCGAAGATTTTCCAGTGCTCACGGAGGAACTCGACGAGCGCGCTTTCCTATGCGATATCCATGTTTGTTGCGATGGATGTCGTTTTCTTCGGGTCTGTCGGGTGGACCTGTACCTCTTTTGAATCCTTGGTTGTGTTGAAAGTTGGCTCCTTCGAAGACCTCCCTACTTCTGGCAACACATCATAATCAGTGAACCTTGGCGCCGTATATTCTGCTTGCATCCCGAAAGTTTCTGATAGTCGGTGAAAATCCTTGTCGCATTTATCGGATAACGCGAAGCTTCCCTTGATTGTAATGGGTCCCTTGGGTCCGGGCAACCTCCACAATAGATACGTATAATGTGGTACCGCCATAAACCTGGCGTATGCTGGTCGTCCCAACAAAGCGTGATACTGCGACGGAAAATCCACAACTTCGAACTCCAAATTCTCTATCCTGTAGTTTTCTCGGGTTCCAAACTGAACGTCGAGGTTGATCTTGCCCAATGGATAACTTGGCTTCTCTGGTGTAATCCCGTGGAAACGTGTTTCAGTTGGTTTCAGGTTTGCCAGGGATATGTTCATCTTCCTCAATGTATCTGCATACATAAGTTTTAAGCTGCTGCCGCCATCTATGGAAACTCTCGACACATCAAAACCAGCAATTACTGCGGGTAAAATGAGTGCCGATTGTCCTGGTCGAGGAACTTGCTGTGGATGATCCGCGATTGTGAAGCCAATATCTTGCCCTGACCAATTTAGGTACTCGACTGTTGGCGGAGGCATCTTTTCTGCCATGAACACTTGTCGTGAGATTACCTTCTGCGCCCTGTTGGATGGTCTAGCTTTCTGAATCATCGAGACCGCACTGTTGGAATTAGGATCAACATACGGTGGTGGGTGTGGTGCTGCCGCGATTCTAAGCTGGTGCCGATTTTCGTCTGTGATTGCGGGGGAGGTGGAAGGTGGATCTCGCTCCTTGGCCCTCGGGGGTTTCCGTTCACCGCTTGGGCATTTGCGATGCCTGCGGCTCGCAACATTGCTTGAAAATTTCGGCAGTCTTTCCGGAGATGTCCCGACCGCCTCTTTCCATTGTTGTCGAGATAAAAGTGCATTTGACACAGACCGTTCATCATTTCCTCGGGGGATACGTAAGGTCTTTGAAACCTTGGTCCACTATTTTGCCTGTTGCCGCGAGAATCACCTCTATTGTCGCCTTGTTGCTCATTACTCCTTTGATAGTCATCTCGACTATTCCCTCCAGGATTTCCCCGAAAGCCAGCCGATATATGGCCAGGAGCATCGTTGTTGTAGAACTGGCGAGAAAATCGCCTTCTATTTTGATAATTTCGACCACGATCCTCTTCTGGCGACCTGTGTCGCTTGTTGTATATTGCGTCTTCTCCATCTGCCCACTTATTGGCTATCTCCATGAGTGCTGATATGGTCTTAGGGTTAGTTCTCCCTAAGTCCTCGACGAAGTCTCCTCGCCGAATTCCTGCCACGAACGCATCTATTGCTCTCTCGTCAGATATGTCCTCTTCCGAGTTTTTTATAATGTTCCACCGCTGTATATATTTTCTCATCGACTCATCGTGTTTCTGTCGACACGCCCTCAATTCTTCCAATGACGCAGGTTTCTTGCAGGTGGATCGAAAATTTCTCACGAAGATGTCCTCGAAATTATCCCAGCTGTCGATGGAGCCTGGGGGAAGTTTCTTTATCCAAGATCTTGCTGCACCACTCAAGTGAACTTGGATGCTTTGCATAGCTGTTGCTCTGGTTCCTCCTACCAGCTTCACCATCTCGAGATAATCCACGAGCCAATCCTCGGGATCCTGCAGGCCGTCGAATTTCTTGAAATTTTCGGGTAGCTTGAACCCTTTTGGGACTCGGGTCTTTCGAACTCTTCTCGTAAAGCACGGGAGTCCACACATATCTTCGTCGGCAACTTCTGGTGAATGCTGACGTTCTCTTCTTTCTTGTCGCGCTCTATCCACCCTCACTTGAACTGCTGTGTCTCTTGCACCACTTGTTCTTGGTGGATCTTGGACCGCTGCAGTGGGTCGTGGACTATTTTGCCTGGGATTTCCTTCGGGAGGCGTAGCTGCGAACGTTGTTCCCATAACTCCTACTCCAGCCATTGCCATATTGAACAATGGTTCTCTCGGGTCCCCAGGAGGTGGTCTGGACGCGAGGATGTAAGCTTGTGTTGCCATGTAACCTGCTTCTGGTGTTTTTGGGATGATATTTCCCCTTTTATCGATCGTCATGAAGGACATGTCGAGATTTTGAATTAGGTTTCCTCTCTCTTCTTCGGGTATATTTTGCAGCCGAGATCTTGATCTCCTTCGAGCCTCTCTATGGCTATCCGCCGAAGTTTCTGATCGTCGACTGAGCCCTGCTCGACGCCTCGCTCGACGCGGAAGCTGCCTCTTTTCTCCTATTCAAGGATGCTGTCTCGTTTTTCCAGCTCTCGACTTACTCGAGCAAGTCTATATTGATATGCTTGTAGCTCTTGTGCAGTAGCAGTGGTGGTCATTGGTTCTGAACCATCCATGGCTCTTGCATCCCTGTCCCACGCTGCTTGCGGGAGTTGTACTCTTTCTCGAGGCGAGGACCCGACGTATTTAGTGCCTAGGCCTCTTCTAAGATCAGCGGGATCGACGTATGGATTTCCCAAATCGTCGAAAGCCTCTGACGTTTCTGGCTCTGATCGGCCTGCCTCTTCGATCGCATAGATCTGATGATATTTTGAGCATTGATTTTTATCAGGATTGGTGACACCATCGTATAGATTGGTGAAGACCTTTCCAATGGCAGCAGATTTGTCGATGAAGTTGAAGCTGTCGACGCTGTCGGAATCGCTGCTTATAAGGAGTCCCCAGACGACTCGAAAGATGTGTCGCTGAAGATCTTGACGAGCTTTCCGTTCGCCTTGGTGTCGACGAAGCGTGGTGACGAAAACTCCTCGTCAGTCGACGAAAAGTCAGAATCGACCGCTGAAAATTCCGACGAGATCGGAACTTCGAGACGGTAAGATCCGTCCTTGTTGACGCCAAATCGGAATTCTCCGAACGTCATGACGATGGGCTCCTCCGGATAGGCACATGCATCCACACGGGAGGGCGGGTGAGGAATAAAATCGACTAGATCAGTTTTTCCCTGGTTACCTCGATCCATCGCATTGCTCGCCACCGACGAAGTCGACGATTCTGGACGTGCCATCGAGATCAGCTCCTTGCAACCTCTAATCCCCACGGTCGGCGCCAATTGACAAAGGATTAATTTGTCAATGCCTACAGGTTGTAGACTAGGGTTTTGCTAGAAGTAGAGGGCAAGTAGATCTCGAAGGTTTCAGCCGAAAAGTATTCGACGATTGTAAAACTAGGGTTATGTTGACAGTAGATTCGATCCTTTCTTTGTCCCTCGACTCCCCCTTATATAGAGGGTGGAGCCGAGGGTTTCGTAATACACAAGTTACAGAGTTCGGGAGGGTTTCGTACCCAACCCGTAAGATTACAAATCTCTATCTTTCCTAATACAAACTATCTTTCCTTAACACTAAATAGACTTCCGAGTCTTCTTATTCTTCGAGTCCTAGGCCTTTAGTAAACTCCGGGTACCATCTTTGGCAGGCCCATTGGGGATGCCTATGTCACCCTCCATTTATGATTTTCTCCACAAATAAGGGCAAGCGAGATACCACTTTATCATATCATGTTATGAACATTGCAATCATGCAGATACTTATGTTTCATGTTGCTTATTATTGTGTTGGTATCTTTTCATAGCTTGCATAACTATTGAGTAGCCTTAGTTGCATGCTTCTTATTATGAATTTCCTAAGCATTTGCTCATGTAATGAGAATATATACATCATATGAAGCAAATAGGTTCGTGAAAGTTTCCTTTATCACACTCATTTTTCACTGAGTTGCTTGAGGACAAACAATAAGCTAAGCTTGGGGGAGTTGATACGTCCAAAACATATCTACTTTCCCGAACACTTTTGTTGTGGTTTTCCTTCTCTTGTGTGTTTTGAATACAACTAACGCGAACTCACGTTGTTTTCAGCAGAATTGCTCTGGTCTCTCGTTTTTGTGCAGAAATTCAACTTTCAGGAAAATTCCCGGAAAATATCGCAAAATCCATATTTCACCCAAAGACTCACGGAGCCAGAAGACGAGACGGAAGGGGGCCATGAGGGGCCCACACCAGCCCTAGGCGCGGGCCAGGCTTGGCCGCGCCTAAGGGTGGTCTGGCTACCTCGGCCACCCCCTCAACCTCTCCTTCGCACTATAAGAAGCCCTTGACCTGAAAATACCGGGGGGTTCGATGTTTTTCCAGAAGGAGTTCTGCTGCTCTGCCGCCACCAGAAACCCTAATCCGGGACCAGAAACTTCGTTCTGGCACCCTGCCGGGACGAGGATTTGGAGGAGATCATCGCCATCGCCATCACCGACGCCTCTCCATCAACCATCCATGATTCCCCCATCCATGTGTGAGTAATTCCCCGTTGTAGGCTGTAGGGGATGGTAGGGATTGGATGAGATTGGTCATGTAATAGCTATAAGATTGTTATGGGCATAGTGCCTAGTATCCGTTGTTAGTATTTTTGACATTGTTGCAACTTGCTATGCTTAATGCTTGTCACTTTGGGCCCGAGTGCCATGATCTCAGATCTGAACATGTTATTGGTTCATGATGATAATTATTGTTTTTGATCATATCTGCAAGTTGTATACACATATTGTTTGCCGGAACCCGAGGCCCCAAAGTGACAGAAATTGGGATAACCGGAGGGGGTGGCTATGATGTAAGGATCATGTGTGTTCACAGAGTGTTAATGCTTTGCTCTGGTACTCTATTAAAAGGAGTGCCTTAATTACCAGTAGTTTTCCTTGAGGCCCCGCTGCAATGGGCTGGTAGGACAAAAGATGTCGTGCAAGTTTCGCATTGCGAGCACACACGACTAAATAGGAACACACGTCTATGATTATTTTATACTAGGATGCTTATATCATGATTATTTGCAATGCCTATGTCTTGCTATTATTTGGACTATCTCATTCATGCAGCGCCCGTTCATCCATCCATGTGCCTACATTATTTTAATTCTGCTATCTACTGCAATCATCGCTACTCCTGTTATCATTTTATTACTGTTGTTACTTCACTACTACCACTGCTATAAAACTTTTACTACTGATAAACTATTGTGAGCAAGTCTATACAGGTGCAGGTAAATTGACAACTCATCTGTTAAAGCTTCTAAATATTTTTTGGCTCCCCTTGTGTCGAATCAATAAATTTGGGTTTTACTTGCCTCGAAGACTGTTGCGATCTCCTATACTTGTGGGTCATCAGAGAGACACGTAGCATCACCAGCGGCAGCTGTGGGAGGGAGCTCTTCAGAGTCAGAAGATGAAGATTTCGACAGGTGAGTGTACTGGGAGTAAGTAGTGTGAAACCCATTGTCGAGATAGAAGATGAACTTCCTCCGAGGGTCCATCTCATGTCGGTCTCGTTCCCAAGCAAGAAAAACGAAATAGGTTCGGTTTGGCTCATTGGTGATTAAGCCTTGAACTCCTTAAAAGGCCATGACCACTCGAGTAGAATCACCTCAAAGGATTCTAGTGTACAAATGTCTCTGTTCATAAGGTCAAAAAAATGCACACTTTGAGGTGCAGGGGATGCACTGACCAAAAATGCAAGAAAGCAATTATTCAAGAATAAACATATTTAACATACATATATGGTAGACATTTTAGCGCAACTATGTACATACCGTCAGGGTGTACAGGTTTCAAGAAGCTCAATGATAATCTTGTGGTCATTGAACATATTGTAGTACCTCCGTCCCAGTTCATAGGGCTTGTGCGTATTTTCAGGTTGTCAATTTGGTTAAAATTATGTCAATTGTGCAACCTGGGGAATATCCTGAATCATGGATTCATCCATAGAGAAACTAGATGATACCCCGCGCGATGCTGCGGAAATTGGTAGTGGATATTTTGCTCAAAGAAAGAACAATCGGAAATAGTTCTTGGGAAGAAAACTTTATTTATATCCAAGGATAGAAGTCTATTAGATATAATATTGTGCCATTTTTCATCTTATAACAAAATGAAAAAAATTGTCAGTAAGAATTGAGCTCACCAAGCATGGTCTTTTACACGAAGAAATACTGAAGCACATAGAGTTAAACAAATACATATTTGAGATGGATAATAATTCTGAGAATTTGAATGTAACTATAACAACATATTGCTGCTCTATCTATATTATATAGTTATGTTACAAACTTCTACTTCCGGTGCTAGGGACCAAGTTGGGTCGTTTCTGTTGCTAGCACCAAGTAGAGATGTTAGTTTTAAATTATCCTTAAAGAATAAGACTTAACACGAATTAACAGAATTTTACATAGCTATGTACGTTCCATGCTCTATACATTGAGTTATAGATGCATCCTGACAGTATGCAATCTCTGGCAATGTCTACAGCTCTGCCCCAATTCAGACATACCACATAGCTTGTAAGTAAATATACTTAAGCCTGGCTAAGAAAATATGTAGCCAGCAATTGGAACATAACAATTGAGGCGTGTAATCCATGCAGTATTTTTTTTTGACATGAATCCATGCAGTATTGTGATCCCCATTATGGATTCAATTTCCGTTGCTTCTAGAAATTGGACAGACATGTGAATAAGTTCCAATATATCTGTCTAAAAGCTACACTAATTAACTTTCCATCTTTCCCTGAACTTCACCTAGAAGATAACAGAAAATGCAATCTAACCTGGCTACAGAGATGCACAACCATAACCAGTGCTAACTGCTAAGTAAATTGAATGGCCATTGCGTACTTGCTGGGACAACCAGGCATGACACCTCGATGGATGCGACGTTAATGCACCAAATAATCAGCCACCATAGGTACTATGCAATCCAATTCCAAGCACAGCTCAGGCGATGGTGCTTGGCAATGGGGAAGAAGGCCAACCTGAATTCGAGAATAAAGACAACATGGTGATCGATAACAAAAACAAAACAAAAAACAAAATTAAATGAACAATACAGGGAAAGGGTGTATATAATATATAGAGGAGGAGGAACGGTCAAGGAGAGGAACGGGAGATATCGGAAGGGGACGTGAATATACAATACAGTACCACACATCTATCCGAGAATGCGACCAGAAGCCAAGAAATCCAAAGAATCCGGATGTCCTGAGGTAGCAGCAGGCAAAATCCAATGGAATTAATCGGGTGCTTGTCCAACGTCGAGCAGTTCCAGCCGGAGATCAACCTGCATGATTAGTGATGAACTTGTTAGATTGGAAAGATATATTGAGGGATCTAGGGATTGTAAAAGAAGGAATGATAAATTAGGACGGAGAGTGGTTGGGCGTGGTGGCGGCGTGAGCAGGCTACCCTGATTGGAGTGGAGGCGGATGGCACCACCACGGCCTGCTTTTTAAGCTGGGGGAAACGGCGGCGGGTGAGCTCCAGTGGCAGTTTTCACTCGTTGAATGCTCCGATTGTGAGGTGACTTCATGAGTATTAAATCACCGCTTCAAGTTCGTGGGGAGGAGAAGAGATGGGGGCGGTGACGGAGGAAGACGAACAAAGATTCCGCGTCTCGTTTTATTTTTTTAGGAGGAACGCCACGAGGAAGACGAAGACCGTCGTGCACCCTTTTTTTTCCGCAAGCGAACCTCGGTCCAACTGTTGATGGGCTGCCTTAGGTCGGCCCATCTGGTGGACGCATGTGGTTCTCGACCCCTGTTTCCGCTCGTGCGGTGGGTCTGGCGAGGAAGGTTCGGCTCCTCGGTCCTGCCGTGTCGGTCTCGGTTGCAAAAACCGTTGGGAACGCTCGAAACAATGAGACGTAGTGCAAATTCTTGCTGAGGTGACGTGGCTCGCTCTGAGAACAGCAAAATGGGGCCATCTATTAAGAAAGAGAAGATTCCCTTCCTCAGGTTCCCCGAAGAGATTTGTATAATAACTGGTAATATAAGATTTGAGTTGCTCATGGCAACAATCATACCCTCATCCTGAACAAGAGAATGAATAAGTTTCTTCCGATGTCTACCATTAGAGATAGAGTGAAAGTATCTTGTATTCGAATCACCTTCCAAGATGAATTTTACCTTAGACCGTTGATACCATTTCAGATCCTCCTCTCTCAACATGGAAGCCATATGTGCGTTGTAGTGGCTCTTAAATTCAATCTCTTGCGTATATAGTAACCACACCTCAATGAGGTCTTCTATCTCGTCAATCAAAGTTGACAAGCGAAGCTTCCCCTTTTTTTAAAAACCCGCTAAATGGCGCGCCCAACCACAAGGATGTTTATGTAACAAACATAATTTATTATTCCACCTTTGAATGGGACTAACTCCATCTAAATTTCTCTCCCACACGCTCTTAACCATCTCTGAAAAGTATTCGCGCTGTAACCAACCAAGTTCTAATTCGAATTGGCGTTTACTTCGCGGCCTAGATGTTCCTGTGGTTAAAAGAATAGGGAATTATCCGACAAAGCCTCCACATGAGGGAGAGCACATACACTGACCATTGGGTACTTTGATTCCCGCCCTCTTACATGTTTCTATAAAATAGAGTGGAGTGAACTCATTATGGTTATGGAAATCTCTTTTTCTTTTCAGAAAGGAGGTTGAAACTTCCGACCTTCCCCTTTTTATATAGATTTCTTAACAAATAATGACTGGGAAATGCATACATCACACAACCTGAAGCCACCTTTCTAGCTGACACCACACCTACACACTTAACAATGGGGGTGATCAAGACATCCGGTGCCCTTGTGCCCTGGATTCTAAACCACAACCCACAGCTGATCACAGGGCTGTCCTATGGCGATTCATAAGCCACATACGGTTCAGCGGACTCACAGCGCACACCCCATGTGCACGCTAAGAAAGTTGTCATCGCCGTTGAACCTTCGATCCGTCTTCATGGTGGAGATTCAGGGTAGAGATTCACATAGCCCTGCGCACGTATCAACAGGCATTTGCCGCCAATATCACGCTGCACCATGCCGTCGAGACTCGCTGATGATGGCGTGGTAGAAACCATGCTCATCCACCTCTTGACCACTCGGAGGTGGAGCACGGCGTTAGGCGTTACCATCATCTGATCCGAGAGACCCAGATTAGCTTCTACAATTTCTTATTACTCACATTGGAGCACCGTTGTGGTACTAAGGCCAGTATAAAGAATGCACAGAAAAAATCCATTTTTCTTTTGTGAAGGTTCCACCTAAACTTATTTGTACCTTGCATAAGTTGCTCTTACCTACTACAGTTGTTCCAGCAGAGTATTCCATTGGAGTATATAAGTCGAAGGAGGTGCATCAAGCCAAGCTCGAAGAAAATAAATAAAAAAAGAATGAAGGATATGCATCATAAAGCTTCATTGTCAAGAAAAAAGATGTGCACATAAGCAAGGAAAAATGACTAGCCGAACGAAAAGGGCCTTTGGGGCGCGCGACTGGGAACGAAAAAATATCCGGCGCGCCCCAAAATACTTTGGAGGACTCTTTGGGGAACGCGGCTAGAGATGCTCTTATAGTCTCTCTCTCTCTTTCTCTCTCTCTCTCTCTCATGGAAGCTTTGTAGTTAAAGTGAAGTTTATGGTAATTAAATTTTCTTTTTTAATACTATGCATATTTATTTGAAAAAGTGACATGAAAATAAATCTTTGTGTACCAAAGACATCTTGATGATCTTAGCAAGTGGTGTGTAAGAGAAATTTGGAGAATTAATCATATTGTGGTGATAATTAGTGATTAGTAATTTTAGATATACCTAGTGTATGCATTCTCAGATTATTATCGAACACACTTTAACTTGCAAGAAAAGACGAACACGAAAAAACCAGTAGACAATCAAACAAATGGTCTAATTTATAGTCCAAAAGTATCGACAATTTTTCTTACATAATGGTACACTAGAAATCTTCCTGTTGAGATATTTGTTAGGACATATAAAAAGATATATCTAACAAACTATTAAAGATATTGAAACAATAATGTAGAAGCAAAAAATAAGGTGCATATTTTTTTCAATGTAGAGTAGAAATAACATTGTTTTGTTTTAAAATACATTTGTTTACCACAAGTAACTCTAATAATTAGTGTACATTGTAACAAACAATGATAAACTAATATTTGTAAGATTTCATATTTGATTAACTATGCTAATAGTGTAACGAGGAAGCTATTAACACTGTGGTATAATAAAATAAGTCATACATAGGTATAAAAGTTTAGAGTAAATTGTTTATTGAATACCCCAGGTCAAAATTTTATGTGGACCATCCTTTCCCTGGGAGGCTTGTAGGACACAAGATCAATGGATTTATGGCGATGCGGCCACCTCCCCGTACCCTACGAAAAATATATTCACCAAGATTACGACAAGGCCACGCCACATGTGCACAGTGAGAGTCTTCGACAATCAGGCAGTGCAATTCATCTAGCTCGAGGTAAATCAAGAAACAATAGTAAGGGTAAGAGAAGAGGAGGTCCCGATCCAACCTGCAAACAAAATGATGTAGTACAAAATTAGGCGAGGCGAGAGGGCAAGAGGAGAATCCGTGGTCCGTTGAGGAATTTCGTCCGGATGAAGGGAGGACGCGTACCTGGTCTAGGGTTTGGGGGGAGAAATGGACAGACGTGGATCCCATCGTCTCTACAAGCCCAAGTTTTGACAGAGGTGGTGGGTGCTCCGTGGGTGGATGGCTGCCGGCCATGGAGACAACAACGGAATCGCCGACGGGTCGGCATCTTGAAGCAAAATCAGCAATTCAACGAGGAAAATCGAGAGATTCTTCGGGTTTGCGCAAGAATGAAGGGCGGCACGAGGAGCCTGAGACGGCCGCCGCCGTCTATGTGGGAGAGGGACACGGAGACCGCGGGTGCTCTGGCTCTGTGTGTTCGTCAGATTGGTTCTCCAGGAAGAACTCCATCCGTTGGATCGCCGGGCCAGGCAACCGTTGGGGTGGGCTTGTGCAAAGGACGTGGGATGCACAGCGACGGTTTCTTTTCGGACCAAAATTCGGTTTGGAAGTAGTAGACGTAGTATCAAATTTGGGGCTTTTTTCTGTCAAAACAAATTATATCAAATTTGAAACTTTATGTGTCAACTACTCAACTCTGAGTTCAGATATTTTTGTACTGTACAACGAACCAAACGATACAAGCGACAACTCCTCCTGGATTGCCATCGTGCCCCCAGTTTGTCTTCCTCCTGTATTCTTCCTTGGAGCATTTTCGACCCATGGTACATCTAGTGTCTTCCTGAAAATGGTCATGCTAAATAAAATGGATATAGTAAATATTTGTAATTTTTAGAAATAAATACAAATATGGTATGAATACTGAAGAAAATATGGATATGGAACTGGACATATCCGTATCCGAATAAAATTATGTTTGCCTATTTTAGTAATTCTAGCCAGGCATGTAAATTATCCAACCTTAGAAACTCATAAAGTGGTCAAAAGAAATTTTCTATGATTGAAGTTGAAACTACTATTTTACGCATCAGTATATTTATATCTGATAGTTGACTCACGGTAGGACATAAGCCTATTATTTTTTTATTTGTATCCATTTAGAATTGAAAAAAACATCTCCTCATTCGTATTCGATTGGCATTCGTTCCGCATTCGTACTTGACAACATCCATATTTGCATTTGTATTTGTTTTCAAAATATGAAACGGGTACACGGAAAGGGCACTAACTAAATATAACACTTGGATAATGCCATAATCTATGAAGGAAGGAATTCTCAACTAGATAATGACCAACCTCATGGATTCATCCATAGACAAAGCCGCCATCGCCGTTGAACCTTCGATCCATCATCAGGGTAGAGATTCACATAGCCCTACGCACGTATCAACACACATCCTCCGCCAGTACCACGTTGTGCCATGCCGTCAAGACTCGTTGACGATGACACGGTAGAAACCATGCTCATCCACCTCTTGACCACGCGGAGGTGGAGCATGGCGTTAGGCGTTACCATCGTCTGATCCGAAAGACCTAATTTCGCTTCTTACTCACATTGGAGCATAGTTGTGGAATTAAGGCGAGTATAAAGAATTCACATAAAAAACCCATTTTTTTATGTGAAGGTTCCACCTAAACTTATTTGTACCTTGCACAACACTAGTAGGAAAACCCTTATAGGCAGAGCTTAGTTCTGTGGCGCACCAAGGAAAATGCGCCACAGAATATTATTTTGTGGCGCACCAAGCATGCTGCGCCACAGAAATAGCTTACTTTTGTGGCGCACCGAGGAACCGTGCGCCACAAAAACATGGTGGGCCCCACCAGCTGACACCCCCAATCATTGGTTTTACTATTTCTATGGCGCATGTACAACGGTGCGCCACAAAAATAAGATTTTCTATGGCGCACTGCCACAGTGCGCCACAAAAATAGGCTATTCTGTGGCGCAGCTTGGCCCGTGCGCCACAGAAATAAGGTATTCTATGGCGCATACGTACAGGTGCGCCACAGAATTAGCGAACTAGATATACAAAAGTGAGCCAACCTCCCACCTACCACACTACACAAGCCATTCTTCTTCCTCCATCTAGGTCGTCCCCCCCTTCTCTCTCATACTATTTTGACTCTACTTTTCACTTGCTTTGGTATTTATTGCACTTAGTTTGGTTGATACTTAATTGGAGTTGAGGAGAAGGCTCTCCATACTCTCTCCTCCTCTCGAACTCATCGATCGCGGTCTCGTCTCGGTATCGAATCTAGAAGGTGAGTAGTTGGAGGAGACATACATATGCTTCGAGGAGACATGCATATGCTTGTAGATCTTGTGTGGCCGTCGTGTGTATGGATGGTTGTTGCAGGTGAAGTGCTTGTGTGTGTGTGCCGGTGTGGTGCATGGATGTTTGCCGAAATGTTGATTCATTTCCGTTTCGGCAAGTTTTGCACTACCCATATGTCCTACTTTGAGGAGAGGTCATGCCGAATTTTTCCGCTCCATGTAATACCTTGAGGAGAGGTACGGCCCATGCATGTGTGTGCATTTGGTGCGGTTCTAATTTCCTGTTCTATGTATACCATTTGCAGGCAAGCATGGTCCTCTCGATGAGTTCCGCTCGAATCTCTAGATACAAGATAGACGCGAAGGAGGACATGATTCGGAACAATAGGCGCCGGATAAGATGTCCGTGTCGATCATGCAAACTCGAGCGCCGGATCAACCCCGATTCCGGACAACCGGAGGAGCACTCGCTGAGGCGCGGTTTCATGCAAGACAACCAGGCGCGGCCGGCCCCATCAAATGGTGCGCATGAAGACCATGTAGAGCGAGATGACTATCATCATGAAGAAGACTATCATCATGCCGACGGGGACTATCATCATGAACAAGAAGTCGGCGGAGAAGATCATCATGAAGAAGAAGATGCCGGCGGAGAACATCATCATGATGAAGAAGAAGATTCCGGCGCGACCCCGCTAATTTCGGCCTTGCGGGACTCTCATGTTCAAGATCTTCTCCTCCAGGAGACGAGCAACGATAGAGTTGCAGCTAGAGAGAGAGCCAAGCTGTCGCAAATGGAGAAAGACGGGATGACTCCGATCTTTCCTGGGTGTCGTCCGCAGGATACACGCTTGCATGTAACGCTTGATTACCTGCAGATGAAGACGCAGAACAAGTGGACCGATTCCAGCTTCAAGCAAGAACTTAAAATTCGGCACGATCGTCTCCCGGAGGGGAACACATTGCCAAGTAGTACCGAGGAGGCCAAGAAAGTCGTGTGTCCCCTTGACCTACCGCACGAAAAATACCACGCCTGCATTAATGATTGTGTGATTTATAGGTGCGAGTACAAGGACAGAACCACATGTCCGGTGTGTGGCCACTGACGGTACAAGGTTGGGAACAAGAAGGTACCTCGAAAGGTGGTATGGTACTTTCCTATCACTCCCCGTCTGCAGCGGTATTTCGTGGACCCTAAGGAAGCAAAGCTCATGCAATGGCACGCAGAAAGGCAGAAGCCCGAAGAAGATCCGGAGATGGGCTATATGCCGACACACCCTTCGCGACGCCGGACAGATGGCAAGCATTGGACATCGCCTTCCCTAGGTTCGGGGCGACGCAAGGAACATCAGGCTGGGTATGAGCACCGATGGACTCAATCCGTTCGGCAACCGCAGTAGCACGCATAGCACCTGGCCTGTGTTTGTATGGCCTTACAACCTACCCCCGTGGCCGTGCACCAAGCAAAGGTACATACACCTGAGTATTCTCATTCAGGGGCCGAAACAACCAGGTGTCGACATGCATTTGTATCTCGGGCTGCCGAAAGAGGAGTTAG
The DNA here is from genome assembly GCF_022539505.1 of Lolium rigidum. Lineage (NCBI taxonomy): Eukaryota > Viridiplantae > Streptophyta > Magnoliopsida > Poales > Poaceae > Lolium > Lolium rigidum. The sequence continues at coordinate 53,181,056 of NC_061511.1, read as the reverse complement.
ACACGTTGTGGAAGACGCCACCCCGTACGTGGGACGCCTACACTAGAACTTATTTCGATATGAGAGCCGCGTTGATCACGACGGTCACGGACTATCCTGGTTACGCATATGTATCCGCCCGGTGGGCCACGGATTCAACGGCCGTGTGAAGTGCATGGACGATACCCCGCATCTACAACTACCAAGGGATCCCGGGTCCTCGAAAACCGTCTACCCGTGTGCTCGAAGGTGGCTTCGCTTGGATCACCCGTGGAGAAAACGCGGTGATCTATTCAATGGTAAAGATGAGCCCGATGGACCCCCACGCCCGAGGAGCGGCGCAGAAATCGATGATCTTCCGAAAATTGGAAGGAGTGCCCAGCGCCGGGAAAGAAGCGACCGAAGCCGCAGCCGCTGCTCGGTGTATGGAAAGCGAGATCTGTTTTCCACGACTTGGAGTACTGGAAGGTCCTCCACACGCCCCACAGCCTCGATGTCATGCACATTACGAAGAACGTTACCGAGAGTCTGCTTGGCACTCTTTGCAACTCAAAAGTCCAAGGATGGACCGAAAGCAAGATATGATCTTAAAAATTTTTGCATCAGGAAAGATTTTCAAGCCCCCGATACTGACGACGACGATGATGATGATGAACGTGACGGAAGGGACTCAACGTCTCCGTAAAAGGGCCAAGAAGAACGCGGTGCAGCTTCCCGCTGCTCGCTTCACAACGAGTCCGGAGGAGCTCGAGCAGCTTTTCAGGTGCCTCCTAGGAGTGAAAGTTCCTCACGGTTACTCGGGGAATATAAGCAGATATCCGGACGTAGCGAAGAAGAGGTTCACCGGGATGAAGTCTCACGATTGCCACGTGCTAATGACGCGGATACTTCCCGTTGCGATCCGAGGCATAATGGACGAGCACGTCCGTGATACGCTGTTTGGCCTATGCAATTTTTTTGACGTTATCACCAGGAAGTCGATCGGCGTGAGGCAGCTCAAGATGCTACAGGATGAGATCGTGGTGATACTATGTGAGCTCGAGATTTACTTCCCGCCTGCATTCTGTGATATATGCGTCCATCTCCTTCTCCATGTCGTTGAAGACATCAAGCAGCTCGGCCCAACGTTCCTCCACAACATGATGCCTTTCGAAAGGCAGTAACGGTGTCATGAAAGGATACGTTCGCAATAGGGCCCGTCCCGTACGCAAGCATGGCCAAGGGGTTTCTAACCTACGAGTGCATCTCCTTCCGCAGAATTATCTAAGCACCGAGGACGACGAGGATCATGTTGGTCTACCCCCCAGGACGCACCTCGGGAGGCTCGCTGGAGTCGGTCACCGCGAGGGCTACCGCTCAGTCCATGTCGGCATTGAAAATCGACGCGACGACTTTGAAAGGGCTCACCGGGTCGCGCTACAACACTTAAAACTGACCGAACCTTTCGTGCAAGAGCACAAAAGCATGGTCGAGCAGAATTACATCGATATGGGCCGGCCGAGGAAGATGGGAGACGTAACCAAAAAGCACAACTCCAGCTTCACGCGTTGGTTCAAGCAAACTCAACGGGCTGAAGCACGTAGAAATACGCCTTCTACCGAAGATGAAAAACTCATATACACCTTATCACAGGGACCCGCGCAGAACCTAAGGACCTATCAGGGGTACGACATCAACGGTTACAGATTCTACACCGAGGAAAAGGACAGAAATAGTGAAAATCAAAACTCAGGAGTAACTATGCTGTCATACGCCGATGACGAGACTAATGTCAAGGAAAGATTTTTTGGAAGGATCGAGGAGATATGGGAGCTCAATTACTCGTGGAGAGACGGTGCCAATGTTTCGTGTGAGATGGGCCAAGAAGGTCGAAAAAGAAGGCCGATATTTCACAACCATGGTTATACCCGATGCAAAATCGAAGAACGCATCCGCGAAAAATGAGCCATGGGTACTCGGTAGCCAAGTTGACCAATGCTTCTTCATCACCGATCCGTCGAGGCCTAGCCGTGTTTTCGTGAGGAGGGGCAAGAGGAGCATCATAGGAATGCAAGGAGACGCCAACGAGGAAGACTTGGACAAGAACGGTGACCCGAAGATGGAGGAGGAATTCGACAGGCACTTCGACATGCCTACTACTAGTAAAGTAAGAAGGAAGACCTCCCTACCCTCTAAAGGTTGTCCGTTCACGCGAAGAAATCTCAAGGTGGCCGGCATAAAGTATTCAACCGCCAACAACCGAAAGGGCAAGAAGATTGCGAAGAGACGCTAGAGCTCGGAGCCGGGACGAAGAAGATCTTTTTTTGGTCTATCACATGTGTGTGAGTGTGTGTTAGACAAGTACATGCATGTGTGTGTGAGAGAAACAAGAACGTACATGTTTGTATGAGACAAGTAATTTATAATACTCTACTAATTACTAAATAATGTTGTGTTATTTATTGAAATGTAACTAAAATATGAAAAAAAGAAAAAAATTGTGTAGCAGCCAAGGTTCGAACCTCGGCTACTAATGGGGTAACATTGACCTTAACCACTCGGGCTAGTGCTAAGTAACCGTCGACACACAGCAGTAAACCATTTTGTTTTGCTAAGTGTCTAAATTCTGTGGCGCACGCCCCTTTAGGTGCGCCACAGAATTAAGGAATTCTGTGGCGCATGTCATAGTTGATGCGCCACAGAATGCTTACTCCGTGGCGCACATGGAGGGGTGCGCCACAGAATTTAGACACTTGGTGAAATAATCGACTCGAACCTTTCTTCCCCCTCACAACAGCCAGCTTCTTCCCCGACGAGCCAAAACCTAGCGCGCGCCCACTGTGCTCTCGCAACCACCGCCTAGCACCGAGGAGGAGGAGGACCGCCACCGCCTAGCGCCGCCGAGGAGGAGGAGGACCGCCACGCCGCCGCCGCCGAGCAGGACGCCCGAGCCCGAGCCGCTGCCGCAGATCGAGGAGGAGGAGGACCGCCACGCCGCCGCAGAGGAGGAGGACGAGGAGGACAACGCCGCCACCATCGCAACCTTGCGCCGCCGCCATTCGGTGAGAGGCCCTCTCCCCCGTCCCCACTCACTTGTCCCTCTCCCCCGTGCCTCCCTCCCTCTCCCCTATGCCTCTCAATTTGGTTCTCAATTTTCTTAACTTCTTGCTCGGTGATGTACTTAATTTTGATTGAGCAATTGACAATGTTGCATATACATATAGTCAAGTATGAATTTTGATGTAGTGCTCGCTGTAGCTTGTGTGGACATTCAATTTATGAATTTTGATGTTCATAGTCTCTGTTTGCAAATTAGGGTTCCTCGCTAGTTATTGTGGTCAAATGGAACGAAACAAGGGACAAAGCAACATGATTGATCCATCTATCAAATGCCTAATGCAAATGCAAATGAAAATGCCTAATGCTACTTGCAAATGAAGTAGGTACTCGGTTGATATAGCAATAAGTAGTATTTTTTAAATGAACAACCATATTGCAATTATCAAGTGCATGATTATGCCAATACTATTTAGTGTGTTACGAGTAATTAAACCAGTGCATGCTTGCCATAAACTGCTCATCGCTTATTGGTGCTGCTTGTGGGCATGCTTGATGCTCATAACAATAATGAAATGAAAAAATGCTTGCTCATGCTCATGCTTGCCATAAATTGCTACTCGGTTCAAATTGCTTGTGATAGCAGCTTTTGTTTTCTTTATTCATTGCTTGTCTGTTTGATTTTTGGGTGAGCTGGATGTCTGTTTGATTTAGGTTCTCTTGTTCATGCAAATGATGCTACTGGTTTAAATGTAAATGCAAATGATGCGATCAAATGCTATTTAATTTATTGCTTGCTATTTTTTTAATTCATTGGTTGCTGTTTTTTTAATTCATTGCTTGCACTAGAGCTAATAAAGTTCTTGCTATTTTGTTGGCAGTAGAAAATTTAGGTTTACAAAAAGAAAATGCTTGGGTTAATTAAATGAAATGCTACTGCCTAGGATTTGTTAATAAAATGAAATGCTACCGCCTAGGTTTAGAAAATGAAATTGCTTGGGTTAATTCACCTCCGGCCACCTCTGCCCTAGCAAGAATATTCCTCCGAACCAAAAATGCCTCCGCCTAGCAAGAATGGACAGGCTCTCTCGACCCATTTTGGGGAATATTCCCAATGGCTTGTCTCCGACCCATTTTGGAGAATATTCTCCCTCTTGTGGATTGACATCACAATTCAAAAAAAGAAACTGATGGCATTGTCCTATGTAACACAACTCGTTCAGCTTGTGTTCTCATACCCTCTCGTGCATGCCCTCCATCCTATATAAATGCCTAGTGTAGTGAACCCGAAAACCACACCAAACATGGACAACTCTGTCCCGGAGTGCAAAGAGGAGGAGCACTGGCTCCCTTGGTGCCTCCGGCTCTAGGGATGCCACTCTTTCCAAGACTTTTTCTATGGGTAGGGCAGACAAGGAGTTGCTAGTGTATCGTAGGAGAAGTGTGCAAGAGAGGGAAGCTTCGCTGCCGGGTTTAGGGAAGAAGAAGCGACGAGATGGCTTGAACCAGCTAGGTGTGTTCACATACACTACGGAAGTTCTCCCAGTTCCAAAATCCAGACCTAAGGGCAAGATCAAACTGAAAAAGTATAAGCATCGGTTGAGGGAAGGAGGACCCACGAGAGGTGTTGCCCTACTATGTAGAACCAAATCTTGAAGAAAAGGTTAAAGCTGGAGTTATCTTGTGCCTGGCTGAGGAAGGGCATTAAAAAAATCAAAGATTTGGTATCCTAGTTTGTTGTAGTTAGTTGTAGTTTCAGCCATCTAGTTTTAGTGTGTCCTAGGTTGTCTGAATAATTATGTAATGTAAGGGTTGATGTAATGCTTCCATGCAATGATGAATAAAAGGGTTTATGTAATGCTTCTATGCAGATGGTAGGAAATAATGTATATAATGCTCAAATGTTGGCAGTAGCTACTGGTTGGCTTGCTCTATACTGCCATTTTAAATTTAAGTAATTATCTACTAAAATTTGATTAGCTATTGGTATAATTCTCTTTGAATTTATAAAAAAATTAAGTCACTAGCTACTGCCTTTTGTAATGTATATTTATGAGTAATAGCATTTTCATTTGAAGTCACTAGCATTTCCATATGATGCTCAAGCTTCTGCTATTTAATTATACCTGGAATAATAGCATTTTCATTTGAAGTCACATGTTGGCAGTAGCTACTGGTTGGCTTGCTCTATAATCTTGTATGCTTGTTTATGCTCTATAATGCTACTAGTACATGAAATGCTACTATTTGAATTCATTTATGAAATGATCATGCTCATGCTCATGCTCATTTATGAAATTCATTTATGAAATGATCATGCTCATGCTCATGCTCATGCTCATGCTACTATTTGAATTCTCTGGTTTGAAGTGCTAGCTTTAATGTACTCTGGTTTTTGTAGTGCTCCAGGTTGTGTAGTGCTCCAGATTGTGTACTGCTCCAGGTGGTAGTGCTCCAGGTGGTAGATGCTCCAGGTTAAGAAAGTCATTGTTGTTGTACCGCTTCAGAGTTAAAAAATATGCTGAAATAGATGCTCCGGGTTTATGTTGGCTTTTGTTTGATGTATTGTAGATGGGCAAGTTTGTATGGTCGATATATGGTGGATATTTTTGCAGGGATTTCATTGAGTTGCCCATTTCTCCCGAAGCGTTGATTAACTTCCGTTTCGGTTGAGAAATGGGCAATCCTACGTAGAAAAATTAGCAAAAGTCATGCCGAATTTTCTGGTTGACTTTTGTACTAACTTGTTCCCTCTTTATTATGAAGTGCAAATAAACATGTCGGGCAACACTTCTAAGCCCAGGAGCCGAACGAAGAAGCGAGAGAGGCCAACAAGGACTTCTGGGAGGGCTACGAGCAGCATCCCCGGAAGGCCGCCGCCGAGTCGCCCGATGATGAGGAAGAGGGCCGGGACGCCGCCTCCGAGGAAGAGGTCCGGGACACTGCCGCCGACACCGGCGACGATGACGATACCTGGGACGACGCCGCCCAGACCGGTGAAGAGACGACCGGTGAAGAGAACGCGGCCAACCGCACGGAAGGTGATAGCGGCGGCAACCCTCAGGAGGGTAAGAAGAAGAGGACGGCGAGGAGGCCAAGGAGGGATCGGAGGCCGCAAGTGCTCGCCAACGTCACCGATGCTGTCACGGTAGTCTCCGAAAGTGGCCTACCGATGGAGCCTTCGTGGGTTGCCAAAGGGTACGGCATGCAACTAGGGTGCATCGTTCGTGAAACCGTGCCGATCCTAACTCAGGACCTCAGAAGCAAGGAGAACGAGGCTATCGTCCAATCCCTCCTCCAGAAGCTTCACCAACGATACACGTTCCCGGAGCCGTTCAATAAGAAGGTGGACTCTTTAGCTCTCACGAAGATGAGCACCGCCTTGAGCAGCTGGAAGAACCGGCTGAAGAGAAAGATCGAGGCCGGTGAAAGCTGGGAGAGGATAAGTAGCCGAGACCCGTCGCTCTCCTTAGAAGACTTTAATGCATTCAAGTCTTACTTAGAGAGTGACGCTGTTAAAAAATGGACCGCCTGGGGGAAGAAAATGCGGGATTTGAACTTAGGGACCCACCATTGCGGAAGCGGCGGTTACCGAGGAAAACAGCCCACTTGGGACAAGGAGGATGCCGAGATGGTACGTCTGGGAAAGAAAACCCCTGGCACAAAATCCAGGATGAACAGGCTAGGAACTTTGTCCGGTCCCGCTACTACTTAGACTGGAAGACGGGGCAATTTATTACGGATCACGAAGTCGTGAGGGATTTCGAGAAGTACCTGGTAAGGATAGTTCTATATTATTTCGCTCATCTTATTAGGCAATGAAGCCAAATGAGCTAATGATGCGCGTAAATGTACACGTCCGTTGGGAACCCCAAGAGGAAGGTATGATGCGCACAGTGGCAAGTTTTCCCTCAGAAAGAAACCAAGGTTTAATCGAACCAGGAGGAGCCAAGAAGCACGTTGAAGGTTGATGGTCGCGAAATGTGATGCGGCGCAACACCGGGGATTCCGGCGCCAACGCGGAACCTGCACAACACAACCCAAGTACTTTGCCCCAACGAAACGAGTGAGGTTGTCAATCTCACCGGCTTGCTGTAACAAAGGATTAAGCGTATCGAGTGGAAGATGTTTGCAAGAAAATAATAAAACACAAGTATTGCAGTAAATTGTATGCTATGTAAAGAATAGGACCGGGATCCACAGTTCACTAGAGGTGTCTCTCCCATAAGATAAAAGCATGTTGGGTGAACAAATTACAGTCGGGCAATTGACAAATAGAGAAAGGCATAACAATGCATATACATGATATGATAAATATAGTGAGATTTAATCCGGGCATTACGACAAAGTACATAGACCGCCATCCAACCGCATCTATGCCTAAAAAGTCCACCTTCAGAGTTATCGTCCGAACCCCTCCAGTATTAAGTTGCAAAGCAACAGACAATTGCATTAAGTATGGTGCGTAATGTAATCAACAACTACATCCTTAGACATAGCATCAATGTTTTATCCCTAGTGGCAACAGCACATCACAACCTTAGAACCTACTCGTCACGATCCCGGATTCAATGAAGGCATGAACCCACTATCGAGCATAAATACTCCCTCTTGGAGTTAAGAGCAAAAACTTGGCCGAGCCTCTACTAGTAACGGAGAGCATGCAAGATCATAAACAACACATGAACAATAGATTGATAATCACCATAATCATAGTACTCTCTATCCATCGGATCCCGACAAACACAACATATAGTATTACGGATAGATGATCTTGATCATGTTAGGCAGCTCACAAGATCCAACAATGAAGCACAACAAGGAGAAGACGACCATCTAGCTACTGCTATGGACCCATGGTCCAGGGGTGAACTACTCACTCATCACTCCGGAGGCGACCATGGCGGTGTAGAGTCCTCCGGGAGATGAATCCCCTCTCCGGCGGGGTGCCGGAGGCGATCTCCCGAATCCCCGAGATGGGATTCGCGGCGGCGGCGTCTCCGTAAGGTTTTCCGTATCGTGGCTCTCGGTACTGGGGTTTTCGCGACGGAAGCTTTAAGTAGGCGGAGGGTCAACGCGAGGGGCCACACGAGGGGCCCAGGGGATAGGTCGGCGCGGCCAGGGCTTGGGCCGCGCCGGCCACCCTCCTGGCCACCTCGTGGCCCCACTTCGTTAGGTCTTCGGTCTTCTGGAAGCTTCGTGCAAAAATAGGACCCTGGGCGAAAGTTTCGTCCAATTCCGAGAATATTTCTTTACTAGGATTTCTGAAACCAAAAACAGCGAGAAAACAACGAATCGGCTCTTCGGCATCTTGTTAATAGGTTAGTTCCGGAAAATGCATAAATATGACATATAATGTGCATAAAACATGTAGGTATCATCAATAAAGTAGCATGGAACATAAGAAATTATCGATACGTTGGAGACGTATCAGCATCCCCAAGCTTAGTTCTGCTCGTCCCGAGCAGGTAAAACGATAACAAAGATAATTTCTGAAGTGACATGCCATCATAATCTTGATCATACTATTTGTAAACATATGTAATGAATGCAGCGATCAGAGCAAAGGTAATGACATGAGTAAACAAGTGAATCATATGACAAAGACTTTTCATGAATAGTACTTCAAGACAAACATCAATAAGTCTTGCATAAGAGTTAACTCATAAAGCAATAAATCAAAGTAAAGGTGTTGAAGCAACACATAGGAAGATTAAGTTTCAGCGGTTGCTTTCAACTTATAACATGTATATCTCATGGATATTGTCAACATAAAGTAATATAACAAGTGCAATATGCAAATATGTAGGAATCAATGCACAGTTCACACAAGTGTTTGCTTCTTAAGGTGGAAGGAGATAGGTAAACTGACTCAACAATAAAAGTAAAAGAAAGGTCCTTCAAAAGGAAAGCATCGATTGCTGTATTTGTGCTAGAGCTTTTATTTTGAAAACATGAAACAATTTTGTCAACGGTAGTAATAAAGCATATGAGTTATGTAAATTATATCTTACAAGCTGCAAGCCTCATGCATAGTATACTAATAGTGCCCGCACCTCGTCCTACTTAACTTGGACTACCGGATCTTCGCATGCCATGTTTCAACCAAGTGTCACAAAGGGGTACCTCCATGCCGCCTGTACAAAGGTCTAAGGAGAATGCTCGCATTTCGGATTTCTCGCTTTTGATTATTCTCAACTTAGACATCCATACCGGGACAACATGGACAACAGATAATGGACTCCTCCTAAATGCATAAGCATGTAGCAATGATTATTGTTCTCATATGAGATTGAGGATATATGTCCAAAGCTGAAACTTCCACCATGGTTCATGGCTTTAGTTAGCGGCCCAATGTTCTTCTCTAACAATTTTGCATGCTCCAACCACTAAAATGATAGACCTTCAGACAAGACGGACATGCATAGCAACTCACATGATATTCAACAATAGTTGATGGCGTTCCCCAGAAGCATGGTTATCGCACAACAAGCAACTTAATAAAATATAAAGTGCATAAGTACATATTCAATACTACGATAGTTTTTAAGGCTATTTTGTCCCATGAGCTATATATTGCATAGGTGAATGATGGAATTTTAAAGGTAGCACTCAAGCAATTTACTTTGGAATGGCGGAGAAATACCATGCAGTAGGTAGGTATGGTGGACACAAATGGCATAGTAGTTGGCTCAAGGATTTTGGATGCATGAGAAGTATTCCCTCTCGATACAAGGTTTAGGCTAGCAAGGTTATTTGAAGCAAACTCAAGGATGAACAAGTGCAGCAAGACTCACATAAAAGACATAATGTAAACATTATAAGACTCTACACTGTCTTCCTTGTTGTTCAAAACTCAATACTAGATATTATCTAGACCTTAGAGAGACCAAATATGCAAATCAAATTTTAGCAAGCTCTATGTATTTCTTCATTAATGGGTGCAAAGCATATGATGCAAGAGCTTAAACATGAGCACAACAATTACCAAGTATCACATTATCCAAGACATTTTAGAATTACTACATGTAGCATTTTCCAATTCCAACCATATAACAATTTAACGAAGAAGGAACTTCGCCTTGAACATTATGAGTAAAGCCTAAGGACACATGTGTCCATATGCAACAGCGGAGCGTGTCTCTCTCCCACAAAGTGAATGCTAGGATCCATCTTATTCAAACAAAAACAAAAACGAAAACAAACCGACGCTCCAAGTAAAGAACACAAGATGTGATTGAATAAAAATATAGTTTCGGGGAGGAACTCGATGATGTTGTTGATGAAGAAGGGGATGCCTTGGGCATCCCCAAGCTTAGACGCTTGAGTCTTCTTAAAATATGCAGGGGTGAACCACGGGGGCATCCCCAAGCTTAGAGCTTTCACTCCTCTTGATCATAGTATATCATACTCCTCTCTTGACCCTTGAAAACTTCCTTCACACCAAACTTCAAGCAAACTCATTAGAGGGTTAGTGCATCATTAATAATTCACACATTCAGAGGTGACACAATCATTATTTTCTCTTCTGGACATTGCATAATGCTACTGGACATTAGTGGATCAAAGAAATAAATCCAATATAGCAAAAGAGGCAATGCGAAATAAAAGGCAGAATCTGTCAAAAACAGAACAGTCCGTAAAGACGAATTTAGAGATGGCACCAGACTTGCTCAATTGGAAAAACTCAAAACTAATGAAAGTTGCGTACATATCTGAGGATCACGCTCGTAAATTGGCAGATTTTTTCGAATTTTCTACAGGGAACTGTGCCCAGATTCGTGACAGACAGCAATGCTGTTTCTGCGCAGTAATCCCAAATATAACATCAACTTTGACATAGAAACTTTACTTGGCACAAAAACATGATAAGGAGAGGTTGCTACAGTAGTAAACAACTTCCAAGACTCAACAAAACAAAAAATTGCTGTAGGTAAAAACATGGGTTGTCTCCCATAAGCGCTTTTCTTTAACGCCTTTCAGCTAGGCGCAGAAAGTGCAAATCAAGTAACATCGAGAGATGGAGCATTGACGTTCTTACCAGAGGCTTTGAGCCTACTCTTCTTACTTTTTGGTTTAGGGAATACATGACCGCATCCTGGCGAAGAGGTAAAATTTAAAGTGCCCTTCCCCATATCTATGATTGCTCCCATGAGTTTCAACAGGGATCTTCCTAGCGTAATTTGTCCTGTCCCTACACATTCAATGACAAGATAATCAGTGGATACCGTTCTTCCAAGAAAGGTTGTGAAAACACCTTCAGCTATTCCCTTAGGAATTATAACAGAATTATCAGTAAGAGTTATTCCTTCTCCTCCTTCATTAAGTTCCCAAAGTGGCAAAGATTCATAAATGCTTTTAGGCATAAGGCAGAATTCGGACATAATATCACAGCGGGCATAAAAAATTTCATCACAAATGGTAACTTTTATAGTAGGCACCCACATTGAAGGTTCAAAGCTTAGTGGAACATAATCATAAAATTCGCGAATATGGTTGTACCCTCCTTTTAAACAAGATATATTTGTTTCAAGAGTGTTCAATCTATCAAGAATGCTAGATAGAGATAAATCAAAGTTACTAGCAGAGCCAGATGATGTGACTAATTTTTTTATGGCATTAAAAGCTTGATCTCCATCACAGTGGAGGAAATCTCCTCCTACTACAGCATCTAGGGCGTATCTATAACGAAGAGTAAGACCAAAATAAAAGTTACTAAGAAGCAAACTTAGAGGCATTTTGGGTTCAGTTCTACTATATGAATCAAAAATTCTAGACCAAGCTTTCTCAAAACTCTCCTCACCCCCTTGTTTAAAGGTAAAGATCGATTCCTCAGGTGATAGAGTAACAACTACATGACTAGTCATGATAATGGAATAAATGCAAGTAACTAATTTTTGTGTTTTTGATATAGAGAGCAAGACAGTAAATAAAGTAAAACTAGCAACTAATTTTTTTTTGTGTTTTGATTTAGTGCAGCAAACAAAGTAGTAAATAAAATAAAGCAAGACAAAAACAAAGTAAAGAGATTGAGAAGTGAAGACTCCCCTTGCAGCGTGTCTTGATCTCCCCGGCAACGGCGCCAGAAAACAGGCTTGATGCGCGTAAATGTACACGTCCGTTGGGAACCCCAAGAGGAAGGTATGATGCACACAGTGGCAAGTTTTCCCTCAGAAAGAAACCAAGGTTTAATCGAACCGGGAGGAGCCAAGAAGCACGTTGAAGGTTGATGGTCGCGAAATGTGATGCGGCGCAACACCAGGGATTCCGGCGCCAACGCGGAACCTGCACAACACAACCCAAGTACTTTGCCCCAACGAAACAGTGAGGTTGTCAATCTCACCGGCTTGCTGTAACAAAGGATTAAGCGTATCGAGTGGAAGATGTTTGCAAGAAAATAATAAAACACAAGTATTGCGAGTAAATTGTATGCTATGTAAAGAATAGGACCGGGATCCACAGTTCACTAGAGGTGTCTCTCCCATAAGATAAAAGCATGTTGGGTGAACAAATTACAGTCGGGCAATTGACAAATAGAGAAAGGCATAACAATGCATATACATGATATGATAAATATAGTGAGATTTAATCCGGGCATTACGACAAAGTACATAGACCGCCATCCAACTGCATCTATGCCTAAAAAGTCCACCTTCGAGGTTATCGTCCGAACCCCCTCCGGTATTAAGTTGCAAAGCAACGAGACAATTGCATTAAGTATGGTGCGTAATGTAATCAACAACTACATCCTTAGACATAGCATCAATGTTTTATCCCTAGTGGCAACGAGCACATCACAACCTTAGAACCTCACTGTCACGATCCCAGATTCAATGAAGGCATGAACCCACTATCGAGCATAAATACTCCCTCTTGGAGTTAAGAGCAAAAACTTGGCCAGAGCCTCTACTAGTAACGGAGAGCATGCAAGATCATAAACAACACATGAACAATAGATTGATAATCACCATAATCATAGTACTCTCTATCCATCGGATCCCGACAAACACAACATATAGTATTACGGATAGATGATCTTGATCATGTTAGGCAGCTCACAAGATCCAACAATGAAGCACAACAAGGAGAAGACGACCATCTAGCTACTGCTATGGACCCATGGTCCGAGGGTGAACTACTCACTCATCACTCCGGAGGCGACCATGGCGGTGTAGAGTCCTCCGGGAGATGAATCCCCTCTCCGGCAGGGTGCCGGAGGCGATCTCCTGAATCCCCCGAGATGGGATTCGCGGCGGCGGCGTCTCCGTAAGGTTTTCCGTATCGTGGCTCTCGGTGCGGGGTTTTCGCGACGGAAGCTTTAAGTAGGCGGAGGGTCAACGCGAGGGGCCACACGAGGGGCCCGGGGGATAGGTCGGCGCGGCCGGGGCTTGGGCCGCGCCGGCCACCCTCCTGGCCACCTCGTGGCCCCACTTCGTTAGGTCTTCGGTCTTCTGGAAGCTTCGTGCAAAAATAGGACCCTGGGCGAAAGTTTCGTCCAATTCCGAGAATATTTCTTTACTAGGATTTCGAAACCAAAAACAGCGAGAAAACAACAATCGGCTCTTCGGCATCTTGTTAATAGGTTAGTTCCGGAAAATGCATAAATATGACATATAATGTGCATAAAACATGTAGGTATCATCAATAAAGTAGCATGGAACATAAGAAATTATCGATACGTTGGAGACGTATCGGCTAACCTTAAGTTCCTTTGTACGAAGGATGAAGAGTTGACGAAGGCTGGCCCGTCGTCCCGGGGGTCGACGGAACCGTGGGACACGCCTTTCAACGGGGCGATGAACAAATACAAGGAGAGGGAGCTAGACAAGCCACCGACGTCGGGTGGCCGTGTGTCCGGCTTTGGCACAAGTATGAAGCTATCCGAGTACTACGGATCGGATGCCAAGACGAGAAAGCTGGAGAGGAGGTCATCGGCTAAGGATAAATCCGAGGTTCAGGAGCTGAAGAAGAAGGTGGAGACACTAGAGAAGCTGGTGGCCGAAAAGCCTGTGGAGAACACGGAGATGATGAAGAAGTTATTGGACGAGAAGATCCGGCGAGATCATCCCCCCGGGTTGATGGAGGGGTTAGCTGCTTGGAATGCGGGAGGTCAAGTGGGGCCGATACATGTGCCCGAGCATCAGCGGCAGCAACTCAAGCTTCCACGTGTCGCCGACGGTGCCGCTCCACCCGACGCCGGCGTCGGGGCTCCACCGAACGCCGCCGCAGCTCCAACCGCCGCCGCAGCTCCAACCGGTCGCATCGACGCCCCCAACCGCCGCCCTTGTATCGACGGTGAGCCGAGATCGACGCCATCAAGGAGGTAAACTCATTAGTTACTCCTTCGCGTCATCTTCTTTAACTATATATGCCTTTCGTGACTCGCCATCTCACGATGCCCAACATGGCGCCCCGACTCGGGATGAACCATGCATACTTCACGCAAACGGTGGAGCCCGGCGGCAAGTTGGTGGAAGTTGCTAGCGGCCTTGTCATGCCTTCCCGCGTTATGCACGGCGCTAGATTGGCGGAAGACGTGGCGAAGGTCAAGTTGATAGTGGTAGTGCCGGAGTACCGCTACGCCATCCCCCCCTTTCAACCTCCGGGCACAGACGAAGGCGACGTTTTGCCCCTTGCGGATTGCACCTCATGGCTTATGACATGGCCGAAGAACCAGATTCGTCTGGGGGGGGGGGTCTTCCGAGTGGTAAGAAAAGCACCGGCGCCACCTCCCCTATCATCCGGCCCAAGATCGCCAGCGCCGACGACACCCTTAAGGAAACGGCGGTCGCCGCCCCCACTACCCTGAAGGAACCGGCGGTCGCCGCCGCCACCCGGAAGGAACCGACGATCGCCGTCACCACCGGACGCCACAAACGGTTGTTGGGAGCGCTACCGCAGCGACCGTCTACTAGACGCACGGTACGCCAAGCGATGGCATCGCAACCGCCACCACCTAAGGTCCAGGACATGGCGCCACTTGATGGCAACGATGTAGAGGATGATGATGACATCGATGCCTACATCAACACTGGCGCCTGCAGCCAAGATATGTACATGCCTCCTATGGATGAACAAGCCTTCCGCACACACAGCGATCAACTTAGTCGCCCCCCTACAGTCACGAAGCAGCGCCTGGTCTTCACGGGTCTTTCTCAAGACACTCCTCCGGAGGCTGGCAATCCAGCTCAAGTCAAGCCTGCTACCGTTTTCAGCCCTAACACGCTGCGTAAGATGATCATCGGGGAGCCACCCAAATCAACCCCGACGAGCAACCCAAGCAACCCCGAAGCACCACCAGCACCGACCCCAGCAGCACCCGAAGAAGCACCACCATCAGCACCACCAGCACCCCTAGTAGGTCAGGTGAAGAAGGCAAGGAAGAGAGGAGCCAAGAAGGGCGCATCTTCGAGCCAGCCTGCTCCTAAGAGGATCCGGGCCGACGACATGGTACCACCGACACCGGATGGCTTGCCCCGGTGTCATGAAGCTGGTAAACCGATACTATCTAAGGACATGGAACACCTCGCGGGTGGACTAATGCTCTCTTTGCAGCACACTATTCATTATCTAGAGAGCACCCTTCTTAAAGAGAAGGATCCAAATTACCCGGTGTTCTCGGTCAAGGTGCTAGAAGACCCGAACTTCGTCCATGAATACCCCGCGGATATCTTCTTCATAGCGTTCGAGGACGTCTTCAATCTGTTTCACTGCAAACGGCTCGACTATAACTTGGTCCGCCTATACGCGATCAATCTTCAGATGAAGATCAACAGAGAGAGACCCCCCCACATCGCGGTAGCGGATTGATACGTCCAAAACGTATCTACTTTCCCGAACACTTTTGCTATTGTTTTGCCTCTAATTTGTGTATTTTGGATACAACTAACACGGACTAACGCTGTTTTCAGCAGAACCGCTCTGGTGTCTCGTTTTTGTGCGGAAATCCAACTTTCGGGAAAATCCT
>NC_061511.1:53032898-53164974 GCF_022539505.1 Lolium rigidum | reverse complement strand
CTAGAAAATGAGTAATCTGCCTATGTCTAGTATGCATAAGTGCTAAAATTTATTCCAAGAATAGGTAGTGACAATACCTGAGATTTGGCTTTTTGGATATTATTTGTATGGTACAAGTTATGCACTCATCATACCTGAAATTATGGCTAACTGTCAAGAAAGAAACCGGTTTCCTAATTTTGTCTAATTTTTTAACTGGAATAGATTGTGGTCAGCTTGAATGCTTTGTGTTCTGTGATCTGGCACTTGCCATGTTTAAAGACATCCTATTTTGATTGCGTGGAGGCATGTAAACGTCCTGGTGCTGCCGCGTGGAGTGGATAACTGTTGCTAAAACTGATCTTTTTGACCATCATGTTTTTATTTGAGGATAACTGTTGCAGTCAAACTAATGTGTGGGTGTAAATGAACATAGGATCTAGTTGTTTAGTCTTTTCTTCTCTAGCTGCAGCCCCAATATACCTTGCTTTTTTAATCAGAGTTCAGTTAAAATCATATCAGTTCTTCAACTGTGTAATCTACTTGTGCAGGAAGGAGTGCAATTACACGTTTTGGCTACGGTGGTGCTGGTCGCAGCCTCCGGCTCGAGCAAAATGCGTGGTTTTAATCCTGGTCGTCATTCGGCTTCACCTACCTCATCTACTTCCTCTTCAACTCCTGCCGCCGTGCGATAGGCCGTGAGTTCACAGGTGACTCAAGCGGGGGCAGCGGTGGCCTTCTTCTCCGCCTCCCATGTTTTTTGGTGAGTTTCTATCTCCTTTCTCCTCTTCAGGTAGTAGAAAACGGTGATGTTTACTTTACACATGGGTGCTGTTTTGAGAAAACAAACTTGCTAGCCTGTGGTAGATACACGGTTGCTGTGGTGTGTCATGTGGGTCAAGTCTCCTCTCCGATTTTATTCTTGCAAACTCTCATTTAGAACTCGACATCATTGTGTTATTCTTGTGTATGTATGTCGGCAGGATGGCTAGATGATGGCGCCCTGCAGTCGGATGCATCTCGCGGATCCGACGAGGTCATTGGATCCAACCCCGAGCTTAGTTGGACTATGACATCCATCCCAACCGAGAAGGTAGCTTGCCTATCTCGGAGAATGCTTGTATCTCTCATTGATTTGTGTCGGAGTCCAAAGCTGATGGATCATTCGCTATCTCGGAGAATGCATGGAATGAATCCCTTGGCTGTGGATCTGAGATGAAACTACATCTCCAGGATGAGGCCTAAGGGGTACTGGGAAGAAGGCAAGCTAAAGGTACTTTCACTGAATTCTTTGTGCAACAAAAAATTTGCTATGTGCACGGAGTTAGTTGTAATCCTGTAGACTTGTTTTTGTCTGTATTTCTAATTCAAGGATTCATGAACCTGTATTTGGCACTCGCTAGACACCTAAGAAAGTCGCTGCAAACTAATCCTTTATTTCTAATTCAGTGATTCATGAACCTGTATGTGGCACTGCTTTACAAAATTAAACTAAGAAAGGTTTCATCGGGGTTCTTTGGAAACTAATTAATGGGCAGTTTATCCTATGTTGTAGACTTTGGATAAGGTTAGGTTCCTTGCCCTTACCGATAAGGATGTCTTGGGCGAAGGTGACAGCCGCCTGACATGAAATCCAGTACGGCGGATAGCAAAGCCGAGACTCTTTCTCGATTGTCACTTCTTTGCTTTTAGAGATGATAGGTATTAAGGAATTTTATGTATGCAAATGCAGATTAAGTTGGATAAGAAGAAAAATATTCTCTCCATTCGGGATAGCGGTGTTAGTATGACCAAGGAAGATCTGATTAAGAACCTTGGAATCATTGCGAAATCTAGAACTTCGTGTCTGCTCTTTTCTACTTACTTGCTAACCTTTAAGATTATTTGAAATCTCCAATGCATATAGAGTACCCTTGAAATTTGCTAACGTTAATTGTTTGCACTTTTTGCGAGCTTTCGTGGAAAAGATGCAAACTGGAGGTGACCTGAATCTCATGGGACAGTTAGGTGTTGGCATCTACTCAGTATACTTGGTGGCTTACTATGCTGAAGTTGTCAGCAAGCACAATGATGACAAACAGTAAGGCACCATTGTACTTGTCTTTATCACAGTACTGATGCCTTGTGTTTTTGTTCTTCCCTCAACTTTCGCTTTGCAATTTTTTTGATGCTGTTATGACGTTGTATTTTTCTCTAATAGATATGTGTGGGAGTCCAAAGTCTGATGGACCATTTGCTATCTCGGAGGATACTTGGAATGAACTTCTTGGCTGTGGAACTGATATGAAATTACATATCCGCGATGAGGCTAGGGATACCTGGAGAAAGGCAAGCTAAAGGTACCACCATATTAGCATTTTTCTGTTGTTATTACGGTTCAACACTTGATATGTGCGCAGAGCTACTTGTAGACTCGTGTGTGGTGTCTCTACTTGTATCGTAGTGGATCTCGAGTCACACTTTCACCCGAAATGCTCTCGTTTGGCACCTGCACCGTGATGACTTTTGAAGCCGTTAATTATGTTTACTTTTTTGGATGTAACTAGCAAAAGAACTTCCTGTATAACTATATTCCACAGCACATCTCAGCACATCACATCTCATGAAAATTTGCCTGTGTGGTGTTTATATGGATCTCCCGTAATTTGATATGTTCAAGGGAAAGTGGAATTGTTTAGGCTCCTTCACACGCGTGGTGTTTATATGGATCTCCTGTCTTATACATCAGCAGACCTTGTTTGTGTTGAGCTTTGCAATTTTTCTTAAGTTTGCTGGTGTGTATGTGCAGGCATGGGAGGTTGCTGCAGGCTTGGCTTCACGTGGAACTGGTCGGTCCACCGTGTCCCTCGCTGTCTACGGCACTTTTGTTCCAGCTCTTGCAGAGGCGGTGGTACACCCTGAGTTTCTGCCGGTGTTGACCAGGAGCTGCAACTCTGACCTGCTGCTCCTCTCGCCAGCCAGCACTCCGGAGCCTCTGCTAGATCGGCGGGGAGCTCCGACCTTGGAGCCAGGGTTTCCCAAGGTTTGCACCGACCAAGACAATGCGCAGGTATGACATACGCATGCCCAGGATTGAAAGCATCCATATATGTAAATTCTTGTAGTTGCACAAACATGTCATGATGCAGAATGTGAAAAATTGATGTCCTAGAATTTTTCCATTTTTTTGTCGGGAATAAGTAGCAAAATATGTGTTCTGTTATTATGGCTTTTCTACAGGACTATTTTCTTTAGAGTGAATGTCTAATTGATGTTCTGAAACATTCTGGTGTATTCCATTAGCTTGTTGTAGCTGATCTGGAGTAGATCTTCAAAGTGTCATGTTTTAGCTCCTGTGTGGATGATACAAAACAATTAATGTTGCCTAAGATGAAGCTCCATCCTAGCTTTGAACCTTTCATAAACGCACCAGGAGCTATCTATGATGGCTATGTTAGTTGGTTCATGGTTGAATTAAGAATTATTGGATCTGGCACATGCCTTGACTAAATACATGTTCTTTTTGATTGTGTGGTGGCCTGTAGACGTCCTTGTGTGGACTTTGTTAAAACCATCCTCCGAATTTATTTTTGCTAAAACTGGTCTGCTGACTGTCTTGTTTTTTTCCAGGATATTGTGGAGGACTAGATGGTTGTTGCATGCGGAAAGGCGTCTCGGCTCCTGTGGTGCGGCGCATCTGCTGAAACTGGTCTGTTGACCTATCATGTTTTTTCCAGGATATTGTGTAGGACTAGATGGCTGTTACCAGCTACGAAAGGCGTCTCGACTCCTGTGGTGCGGCGCCGCTGCTGGCCACATGTGAACCATGTGTGATATATTGTTGAAGTTGCTTGTAATGTACTAGTACGAGTGTGTAAACTCAAATATTGATCTTTAATGTTAAGATTGCGGTTCCTTCAAGGCTGATTGAAAGATTTTTGTCACCATCATTCTATAAATTGTACTAGCTGAAGAATTTGTCATGCTTTGATGGAGAGTTGTGTTGTTTGCACTTTATTCCTCTTTTATGATCCATTATCTTTTGCCGTGTTATCAAAATGTCCAGAAATACAAGAATCTTGTTGTCAAAATTTTGTAACACTAGGGTCATGCTGCCACATGGCTAGCAAAGGAGTACTAGATTGTGTGTTTGCAGCTAGCTAATAATTGATTGATTTCACTGGAGTAGTAGTATAGCTTGTACGTAGGTTCAGTTCTTGTAATTGGCTAGATGGTCCTCCTTGTTTTATTTTGAATTTGTTAGTGTACGATGTAATTTTATTTCATAATCAATAAAACTTGATAGGGTGGCTTTCCCTTTAAAAAAAGTTTGGACATGTGTTGGTTTTGTCATTGGTTAATAGCACCAGCTTGGCTGGACGGGTGAAGAAGCTAAGATAGTTTTTGGCGAGTTGATTTCATTGTGCGAGCAGAAACCTTTGCCAGCAAGAGTGGCTCCTAGTTGGTCATCGACGATGTTGCTCATGTCCCACATGAGCTGCAGGCCGGTGGCCGGTGGGTGGAGTGAGAGACTTGAGGCATGGGCGGAGCCAGGTTTCAAAATTTGGGATTGAATTTGCTCTCCTAAGCTCGCGCCGCGGTCAAAGCCTCAAACTCGGATTCTGGAAGGAGAACGCAACCTAATTCTTGATAAGCTACCGTTCTTTTCCTTTTTTTTTTGTTTAGACAAGATTGGCTGTTGTTCTGATGTGAGAATTGGCTCGCGTATGGGTTCCTAGCTAAATGAGCCTCTCGAATGAAAAGAACAAGACGGGAGTTAAAGAGGATGCAGTCAGGAGTGACTAGACTGAAACGAACCAAAGGAATTTCAAGCTAGTGAAGGTACAACAGCTACATATAACTAGACGATATTTTTCCAAAAGTAATGGGTGTACATCTATACACCCATGTACTGTTGTAGCTCCGCCCATGACTTGAGGCGATCCACTACACAATTGTCTGGAGTGTGCATCCTTGGAGGTTTGAAGCTGTTACATTTGAAACAAACGTGGGAGAGATTCTTGGATTATTTTGGTGCTAGTACTAGTTTCCTTGAGATATGGAGTCTTTTCGAAACAAGTACGTCATGAGAAGCAGTACAGTTTAGACTCTGAGCCCTGCATTTATTAATAGGCAAAAGAAACCACGGTCAAGGGCATGTCTCCTCGTTATGTTTCTCTGTCTGTTCGGCTTCCCTCGCTATCCGTGTTGCTTTTCATATCACCCACGCATTCCCAAGAGGTAGCTGCAGTTTTGGAGAGTGGAAATTTACCCTGCTGCTCTACTATTCCCACCAACCATACTTTGCCTCCTCTATAAGTACAAGACGATGGTCGCCTAGCCGCGCGTCGGCTAGCGCGTGACGTTTGTGACTTAGACTTTGACTCTTGCTCGGAGAGGAGAGGAGAGGGAGCTGACATGATGCTCCGGCGGAGGCGGCCATGGCGACTTGGTCGGAGGCGGGCGCGGTTTCCGGCCGGTGGCGACGGCAGCATGCTCGGGCGAGGGCTTGGCCACCGGATTCCAGCTGAGAAAACATGCACGTTGCCATGGCTGGACGCGAGAGTGGTTCCTGGGCAGCTAGCAGCGATCATCTAGCAGCAGGTGACCCTGACCTCGATGCATGTCTTTGTTTTCACGTTTCTCGATGAGATTGATTGGGTTTTTTTCGGCGGTGAGCTAATAGTTGATTCATCTTTTTTCCTCGATCTGGGATTAATAAGTGATTTATGTGCTGGTGTGATTCCCGTCCGTCAAGCGGGGATCCATCAAGGTATTTTCGTTTTGTTTGTTTTGGTATGGATATGGATGATCCATGCTGGCTGGCATCAACGACGACAGATGCATGACCTTTTGATCACAGCTTAATTAGCTGATGTCTTGTGCGCGTGCGTGCGGCTGCTCGTTGTATCCCTTTTCTTTTGATTTGAAGTAAAACAACTTGATGGTGGTGCGGTCGGTAAGTGCGGTCGACATATAGGACTCATCTTGCAGTAGTGTATTCGAATCACCTTCCAAGACGAATTGTACCTTAGACCGTTGATACCATTTCAGATCCTCCTCTCTCAACATGGAAGCCATATGTGCGTTGTAGTGACTCTTAAATCCAATCTCTTGTGTATATAGTAACCACACCTCAAAGATGTCTTCTATCTCGTCAATCAAAGTTGACAAGCGCGCTAAATGGCGCGCCCAACCACCAAGATGTTTACGTAACAAACGTAATTTTTTAATACTATGCATATTTATTTGAAAAAGTGAAATGAAAATAAAGCTTTGTGTACCAAAGGCATCTTGATGAGCTTAGCAAGAGGTGTGTAAGAGAAATTTGGAGAATTAATCATATTGTGGTGATAATTAGTGATTAGTAATTTTAAATATACCTAGTGTATGCATTCTCAGATTATTATCGAACACAGTGTAACTTGCAAGAAAAGCCGAGCACGAAAAAACCAGTAGACAATCAAACAAATGGTCTAATTTATAATTCAAAGCTACCGACAAATTTTCTTACATAATGGTACACTAGAAATCTTCCTGTTGAGATATTTGTTAGGATACATAAAAAGATATATCTAACAAACTATTAAAGATATTGAAACAATAATGTAGATGCAAAAAAATAAGGTACATATTTTTTCAATGTAGAGTAGAAATAACATTGTTTTGTTTTATAATACATTTGTTTACCACAAGTAACTCTAATAATTAGTGTACATTGTAACAAAAAATGATAAATTAATATTTGTAAGATTTCATATTTGATTAACTATGCTAATAGTGTAACGAGGAAGCTATTAACACTGTGGTATAATAAAATAAGTCATACATAGGTATAAAAGTTTAGAGTAAAATAAGTCAAAATTTTATGTGGACAGTGAGATTCTTCGACCATTGGGTACTTTGATTCCCGCCCTCTTACATGTTTCTATAAAATAGAGTGGAGTGAACTCATTATGGTTATGGAAATCTCTTTTTCTTTTCAGTAAAGGAGGTTGAAACTTCCGACCTTCCCCTTTTTATATAGATTTCTTAACAAATAATGATCGGCATGTAAATATTTGTAATTTTTAGAAATAAATACAAATATGGTATGAATACTGAAGAAAATATGGATATGGAACTGGACATATCCGTATCCGAATAAAATTATGTTTGCCTATTTTAGTAATTCTAGCCAGGCATGTAAATTATCCAACCTTAGAAACTCATAAAGTGGTCAAAAGAAATTTTCTATGATTGAAGTTGAAACTACTATTTTACGCATCAGTATATTTATATCTGATAGTTGACTCACGGTAGGACATAAGCCTATTATTTTTTTATTTGTATCCATTTAGAATTGAAAAAAACATCTCCTCATTCGTATTCGATTGGCATTCGTTCCGCATTCGTACTTGACAACATCCATATTTGCATTTGTATTTGTTTTCAAAATATGAAACGGGTACACGGAAAGGGCACTAACTAAATATAACACTTGGATAATGCCATAATCTATGAAGGAAGGAATTCTCAACTAGATAATGACCAACCTCATGGATTCATCCATAGACAAAGCCGCCATCGCCGTTGAACCTTCGATCCATCATCGGGGTAGAGATTCACATAGCCCTACGCACGTATCAACACACATCCTCCGCCAGTACCACGTTGTGCCATGCCGTCAAGACTCGTTGACGATGACACGGTAGAAACCATGCTCATCCACCTCTTGACCACGCGGAGGTGGAGCATGGCGTTAGGCGTTACCATCGTCTGATCCGAAAGACCTAATTTCGCTTCTTACTCACATTGGAGCATAGTTGTGGAATTAAGGCCAGTATAAAGAATTCACATAAAAAACCCATTTTTTTATGTGAAGGTTCCACCTAAACTTATTTGTACCTTGCACAAGTTGCACTTACCTACTACAGTAGTTCCAACAGAGTATTCCATGTATTCCATTGGGAGTATATAAGTCGAAGGAGGCGCGTGCATCAAGCCAAGCTTGAAGAAAATAAATAAAAGAAGAATGAAGGAGATGCATCATAAAGCTTCATGGTCAAGAAAAAGATGTGCACAGAAGCAAGGCAAAACGACTAGCCCAGGAAGTATAGACTATAGGACCTACTATGAATCATGCTGGCCGGCGCGGTGAGGTATCGTTTCCTTTCTTTCATCTCCATCCCAGATATGGTATATCTTCCATCTCACGTCATGATTGAATATTCAGGGCTCCCTCTATATATCTGAATGTATCCCAGCTGATGTCCAACCACGACTCCTCTCGCAGTAATAAGGCAACGATAATTAGAAGAAGGGCAAAAGCAAGAGATCGATGGATGCAGCTGCATCGTATCGCTCTCGTCGTGTCCTGGCAGAAATCGACCCCCACAGCGATTGGGTTCATGGTGATGAGTTCGACACGCTCATCGTCGACGTCTCAGGTATGCATGGACGCTCACGTTAATTCTACTGCTTCTCCCATATATAGTTTCTAAATTCGCTTCGTTCCAAACACGGAAACACGTCTGGGATTATGATGACACGCATGCATGCCAGGATTCAGCAAGAACCAGCTGAAGGTGCAGGTGGAGCCGTCAGGGAGCCTGAGGATCAGCGGCGAGCGCGCGGTGAACGGCGGCCGGCAGTGGTCTCACTTCCTCAAGCGGTTCGACCTCCCGGCCGGCTGCGACGCCGGGGCGATCAAGGTTCAGCTCGACAAGGGGATGCTCTACGTGAGGGTGCCCCGTCCCAGCGACGATGATGACAGCGAGGAGTGCCCCGAGGACACGCTGCCAGAAGAGGGACGTGCCGGCGCCTACTGGAGCGGCGGCCACACAGCAGCGTGGCGAGACGACGCGCACCCGGGGTGGAGGCTGGCCAAGAACCTGCGCAAGCACCGATATGTCGTGCTGAACGTGGTGCTCGCCGTCGTGCTGCTCTGGCTCGTGGCGTTCGGTCAGAGCAGACCGAGGGGTGGGCAGATCAAGGGCGAATGAGGCGAGCGACACCTAATGCTGATCGATATGCACACGTACACAGCCACACACGCAACACATAGACGAGCCGGCGCGATCATCTCACCGCGCGCGCCCATGCGAGACAGCAAGGTGGGTATTCAAGCCGGCGGGGGCGGGCGATCGATGGATGATTCTCGGGACGGGGCGACAGCGTGGCATTCGGTGGGCACCGCTTCGATTCCGTACACTCTCGCGGTGGGCGCCTCCTCTACTCCGCGTGCATCGGTCGGTCGCGCGCCAGCCAACCAAGCAAACCAACTCTCTTCTGCTCACCGGCCACTAATTAATTCTCGTGGGCTTTGACCTCACAAACTCCACGCATTGAAACGTTACTAGTACCAGTACTACTCTACGTGCAACTCAAACAAAACAAAAACGATTAATTCATCCATCCATCCATCCATCTCCTAGTACGTGCTAGCTCCCTACACGCCAAAACACACCCTCAATTCATCGATACGGATTAATACCTAGCTATACCTAACTAACCGTATACGAGCTACGTACGTCCGAGACGCATATTCTGTTTCGACCTACATAATATTATCCCCCTTACCGGACTATATGACGTACGGACGGAAATATCGTTCCAATACCAACCGATATCTTCTTTCAAATTTAATCTAACAATTCATCTACAATTTATCAAAATTCGTCGGATTTAAGCACAACTACATCAACTTCCATAGACATCATTCGGTGTTTTCCTACAACCAATAGGCACCGAGACAACCGGTTACCAGCGACATTTCGGCCGATATATAGAATAAACCCTGCCTAGTATTATTTGCAGTCCTCCGGTGGTGGGTACAATAATTACCGGTGACAAGATTTCTCTCTCTCTCTCTCTCTCTCTCTCCTTATTACGACCAACCGTAACACAAACAAAGTGGAACATGCATGCAATCGACACTTCCGGTACAAGATCTATCTCCAACGACATGCGTTGTCTTTCGACGGCCGGCTTCACCGGGAAATGCACAAGTGGCGTCGTGTGCTCTCTTCTATTGAGTGCATTTAGGAGACCGTGCCAGAGGGACTACTCGGTGCTATTGTGGTTGGTGTACCTATACCCCCTCGATTCATCTACAGGTCGTCCCAGCCTCGATGTCCTCTGGTTTTCTCAACGAAGCATGCATGCACCTAGCTAGAGACGTCTGTCTTTTCGTTCCGGTTCTCGACGTTAATTCTCTTGGCATCATCTAGGTTTGCGTTCGACTCCGCATATATACCCTATCCGGCTATCCGTGGGTGACATGCATGAACATCACACCGATGATTCATGTGTTGTGGTCTCAACTCCTATGTAGCTCATTCGCCACCGCAAACCCAACATCTCTTCATACGAGGTGTCTAGGCCTTTACTAGAATCCATGTCATCCCCATAATCTTCACGCCTCGACAAAATTCTCGTTGGTTAGACATATCCGAGAAAACTCATTATGAGTTGGAAATTTCCATTACTACTAGGTGTGTTGTTTACGTAGTCGATCCCATGCGAAGTTGGTTGGTTGGGGTGGCGCCCGCTTTTCACCATGGTGATGACACCTCGATGCCTCACGATAGTCTCGGTCATGTGTTGTCTTCCGGCTTCACCTACAATGCATAGTGACGCCACATACTCTCGCATACTAAATGACTTTGGATAGTGCTATATACACTACTCGGTACTATTGTGCTTGGTGTATGTGTACCCCCCGTCCCAGAGTTCATCAGGTGGTATTCCCACCTTTGGTGTCACGAGGTTCTGAACAAAGCATGCACCTAGCTAGATTCTATCATTTCGGCCAGAAGTTTCTCTAGCTATGGGGGTCTTCTCAGCTTCTGTTTGACTCTGCATAGCCTCTCGGCGGGCTAAATTGACATCACACCGATGCATGCGCCATGGTCTCAAGACCGCCGTAGGTCATCCGCAAGCTTGTACGCCAACGTGATTGCATGTTGCGGAGGTGCAGGTACGGTGCACGATGAGTTCTCGAAGAAAGAGCACTTTGGTAGCACCGCCACTAGTCGATGTGGTTGTGGCATCTGTGGGCGAGCTTCTCACCATCGTCGAAATCCTAGATAAGCTAGTGCAGGTTGAGGAGCTCAAATTCAGATCTAAAAATGACAATGTTAGGACGAGGGCAACACAAACGAAAGATCTATCTATCTATCAATCTATATTTCAGTTGGAGGCATGCAAGAATTTTTGAGGTTGACGGAGCGATGGGAATATTTGGTCCTAACGATATCTCTCGCCCGGGGTGCCACTCCCCCAAATCCCTCGAGCCAATTAGACCACGCTAATTGCGTTTCCATGGATCCCTCTGTTGAACTCAATTGGAGCCGTCCATCTGGGCTAAATCCAACGGCCAGAGCCTCATCTCAGCTCCCGAGGCGCACCCTCTCATCACACTAATTGTGCAGTCGACACTAATTGCGTTGAGAATCCCAACCGAACGTCGAGAAGCCCAGACTCCCACAATTCCCCACTCTGTTCCATACGCTGCTGCCCACCCTCCGCTCCCTGATCCATCCCGCCGCCGGCACACTCCCTCCGCCGCATACCCCTCGCCGGCCACCCTCCACCGCTCCCCTAGATCCTCGTCGCGGCGCCGACTCACCTCCTGGACACAAGAGGATGCGCGCGGGGCTCCTGGTGGTGGCCGACGGCCATGCTCGCGGGGCTCCTGGTTGTGGCCGCCGTCCATGCTCGCTGGGTTCCTGGTGGCCGCCGTCCGGGCAACCGGGACAACACAAGGGCGGCCAGACCGTCGCTCTCGCCGCCGCCGGCAGGAACGGCAGGGGGATCGACGGAGGAAGGCCTGCTGGTTGGTGGCCTGACCCGGAGGCTGCAGCCGGCGACCACCTCCCCGACCTTCTCCCCACGCGCGTCGGCAATATCCCTGGACCTCACCTGCTGCTCCCGACCGACGTCATCCACCTCTCCGTCCCGCTACTGCCTCCCGTGAGCATTCTTCCAAATTAATCCCTTTCCTCTCTAAATCACGCTGAGTGAAATACTCTTTGTGGGTTACAGATAATCTTCCCGCTGACACTACTTTCCGTCCGTGGATGCATTCAGATATGCCTCACATGCGTATTGATCTCAACTTTTATGTTCCTTGAAAAATTGATTTGGGGACGGCTCCTGCATACTAATTGCTTGCTTGGACAGTGGGATATGATTAGTCGAGAGCGGGCTGATCATGCATTTTTCTGTAGGACGAGACTATTTCTCATTAGTCAAATGCTCTGCCTCACATGCTAATTCTTTATCCGATATGCCATCATAGTAGACTGCTCATATTAATGATCTACGTGTGCAATTGCTGCTCACCAGAAATGATGGGTGCATTTAGATGTGCCGAATATTCTACTGAATTTTTATATGTACCTCACAACTATAGTTTCAAAATTTGTAATTTTGTATCTTCATCAATTTATCATGGTTCACGTGTATGTCACCCAGTAGTTTGTGGATGCTGGTTATGCAAGGGCAAGGCCTTATATAGAATATCATGTTCAGATAAAATTCAGATAATCTAACAAGCCAACTCCAACATTAAGAACAAAAGAAGCTCTACAGTTTAAAATTTAATCTTATTATCGGAGTTTAAGCCCTGCGATCTCCTTGAAGAACCGAGGGCCTTTTTTAAGTGAAAATTGCATGCACTCTGTTTTGCTTATAGCATTAGATCCGTGTCCTTGGTTTTTTTCCTGGTCAAATGGGTTACTTTGGTAACCCCAACGTTTAAACCATGGGCAGCGAGGCCTCAGTTTTTTCTAGAAAATTCAATGGCTCTGCTCTCTGAAATTTTCAATCTTTGTTTTTGGTTATCAGGAACGCTTGGACGGGCCGGACACGGAGAAGAGGAAGCCGCGGTGGACTACTTGGCGTTGGCTGACCTGTGGGAGAACTTCGCTAGGAGCAGCGCCTATGGCCTTGCCTTGCTTGTCCGCCTCCTCGGCCACACCCTACCTCTCTGCCTTCCAGCTCAGCCACCAGCCTCACCATCTCTAGATAATCAAATGGTTCTGGTACTGAACATTTTCTGACTGCAAACTTCAGCATTCGATTCAGAACCGACCACTGGTTTGTTGATCCTTGCCTGCAAACTTATGTGCAGGAGGAGCACGGGGAGCAAATTGGATTCCTGGAGGGGCATTGGCAGCGTGAGGTTCGCAGGGCTAGCATACAGCAGTGTCGTCTTGTCGTCGAAGTTTGAATTTCCAGTACATGGAGTGGGACTGACCTTACGACAGAGTGCCCCTGTTTGTCTCATAAGGTGCCAATCAGCTACCATTGTTTGCTTCATATATGGAATTGGTTTGTCAGCGATCCTAATCATCGGTTGTTGATGGAGAAAGTGTCAGAGCTGGCGCAAGATTGTCATTCCAAATCCTATACCTATTTTTCATGTTGAATGAATGCGTAATTTCCAACATTAAGATAAATTCAAGGGAAAGACCTAATGTAGAATAACAGGTTTAGATAAATTCAGATAATTTAACCAGCCATCTCCAACATTAAGCAGAAAAGAAGCACTACCGTTTAAAATTTGAACTTATCTGCAGTTTAAGCCTTGCGATCTCCAAGAAGATCTAATGGCCTTTTTAAAGTGATAATTGTATGCACTCTGTTTTGCTTATAGTAGTAGATATGTGTCCTTATTTTTTTTGTTCCTCGTTGAATGGGTTACTTGTCTAACCCCAACATTTTAACAATGGGCAGCGAGTCCTCTGCTTTTTCTAGAAAATTCAATGGCTCGGTTTCTGGCTTGGCATCGACATTGGCGGTGGATGCACCCCTGGAGCTAGTCTTCCACTTGTCTGTCGCGCCGAAGTAGACGGTGGTGATCTCTCTTGGCACAAAGAACATGCCCGTCCCCGCGTCCTGCTGCTTGGTATCAACTATGGCGATGAGGTAATCCTACTCTCTTCAGCCCTACTAGTTTCTTATGCATGGTTGATGCGGATGGTGTCTGCTGCGTGTTCTTGCCAAACGCAAGGAATAAGCTATGAGAGGGCAGGATTTCCGTAAGAAATATTTCTAGGAAAATTTGGTGTCTTGAGGCCAGTCTGGATGTATGTACATGTTTGCAAAATGTTCAGATGCTACACATGTTTTCTCTAATTTGAGGCAGCTGTGCAGAAAACTAGTGGCCTGTGTTTTCACCTGTGCCCCTTCATATTTCACTGTGATGTGATCGTCTTATAATTGTACCTTCGTTCATGTTGTCTTGCGTAGAGGGTTAAGCCCCTTTATTTGGGTACATGTTTTGCTCTATATTTTACAATGGCGAGCCTCAGCTTCGCTTCTTACTCTTCCTTTCGTGTTGGGGAGGATCTTTGGTAGGATTTTCTTTGGTTCTTAATGATGATTCTTACTACCAAAATATTTCTTGTCTTCTTTACTCGACATCCTAGGCATAATCTTTGAGCCTCTGTTTTTCTTGACTAAACAAAGAGAAGGAAAATGCTTCACTTGGGTACATGTTTTGCAAACAGCTTCTCCCTCTTATTTTCGTGTTGTGGAAGATTCTTGGCAAGATTTGCTCGGGTTCAGTGTGAAGATTTTTTGCTACCAAAGTCTGTCTTGTCTCTGCTTCCCTAGATCAGCGTGAAGATTTATCTGGTTCAGTTCGAAGATTTTTACTACCAAAGCACGTTCTTTAGTCGCCTTTCCAGGCATAAATTTGGAACTCTGTTTTTTAGGATAAATAAAAATAAGTAAAATGCTCTATTTTGTGATCAAGTGAACACCACACTTCCTCTCAAGTGCCTCTATAATACACAATGCCTACATTTGAATTGTTTTTCCCAACAAAATTTTGCTGGGTTGTGGTGGCACTGTTTAATGTTTCCTGTTGTTATTGTTTAAAATAGAATCTCAAAGTAAATGAAACACTAATGCCCATTTGGATGCTTATCTATAGTACTTTATTTTGATGCGATGGTTCATAGCCAACTGGTTTTTTGTATTCAATCTATAAAACGTGCTTAATACTAGCTTGGTTCAGACTTGTTTCTGAGTAGTCAATAGTCAATACCTTATTATTTCTAGCAGCTACCACCTGGCCTCCCTAAACTGCTTGCCATGTAATTTGATAATCGTGAATTATCTTTACCCCACTTGTCTGCATGGTTTTGTTCCCTTATATAACTACAAATTTAGAAGGGGAGACTTGGCGCAGTGCTAAGAGCTGCTGCCTTGTGACCAAGAGGTCATGGGTTCAAGTCGTGGAAACAGCCTCTTGCAAAAATTGCAAGGAAAGGCTCCGTACAATGACCCAATGTGGTCTGACCCCTCCCCGGACCCCGTGCAAAGCGGGAGCTTCATGCACCGGGCTGCCCTTTTATATAACTACAAATTTACCTCCCGGATACAGTCGATTAAAGTTCGATAGCAGGAGCAACATGTCTAGATGCAGCAAGTCTTGCTACAGAGGCAGTAGGAGCACCAGCGACAAAAGCATTAATATTTCCATGTCAACTTGTACTGCAGCAAAAGGTTTAATGAAAACATCACACAGCTGCTGGAATCAAACTTCACATCTTTGCTCAAGCCTGCCATATAATCAGCTCAGGCTTCAGGGTACAAAGAGAAACTCTTTGTTAGTATTGCATTTACTTGTATGGGAGTTTTATAGTTCAAACAACTAGCGGCATCATCTTCAGTAGGACGTTGGCTAGTGTTGAAAAAACTTTATCTTTGTGGAGAGTTTTAGTCTTAGATCACCATTCAGAGTGACCTAGTAGTGTAGCTGCAAAGCAAAAACGAATGGGATTCACCATTAGAACAGATTAAATATTATTTTGTAAAAAATGTATTGCATCCAGTGTTTGTCATCCGGTGGTGTCAAATCAACTCCTCTTCAATATGTTGGGTTTCAACATACATATATGTTCATTTTACTGGTCTGCATCCACCGTAGCTGCTTATGAAGGTTTTGACTGAGAATGCAGTTTATTGCACGTGCCTAGCAAGATGTTCATCTGGTTCTGCGTGTAGACATGTACTTGTGTCCCTCTCCAATTTTTACTGTACTTGACTAGTAGTGTGCTATTTGTACCAAGTATGTAAGGGGTAGGGTTTGTAGCAAGTTGTTAGTAAGTGGCCAGCAATGTAATTCCTGTAAGAATTTGTTGGTTTGAGAAACATTTCTCCTTTCATTAATTTCCTCGAGGATGTGGACAAACTAAAGAATGATATGTTGGTGATTGTTGCCTATCTAGTGAAGCTCTATGCTCTTGTTTATATATTTATAGTTTTATTTGACCTCTTGAATTACATGTTTTCCTCACTTAAGGGCACATGATTTTTTTTATGATTAGTAGTGTAGTTGCAATGGATTTGGCACTAATTTTTTTCAGAGTTATCGAGCATAATGGTCAAGATTCTTTGATGATGCTCATAGAACTCTTTTGCTTTGCAGGTTGGAATTCAGAGACCCATGAAAGTGAGAAAGCTGAACTAATTTAAGGAGGATGTTGGCAGCTACACTTTAAATCTCGATCACCAGCTGCTGTCGAAGGTATGTTTGTCTAACAACAATAACTCCTTTATCATTGCATGGTTCTTGTCTAGGCTTATTAGTGATGCCATAGATACATTTAGCGGTAAGCCTGTAACTATACTTGCTTCCCCATGTTCTGTTTGTGTGCACGAATAAGAAATTGACTGTTGTTATTTAAGTCAATTCAGAAGAGTATTCGAAATCTTCTTATGGCTTAACTCTTTTTTGCTATTTTTATTTCAGTGTTGCCAAGATGATTGAGGATTTTTTCTGCCATTTATTTCTCAACTTGTGAGACAGAAAATGTTGCAGGATGTCATGATTGTCTTAACATGTCAGGATAAGCTAGCAGCAACCACTTACGAAATTTTATGCAACGGACTAGCCAAATTAATTAAGTGGATGTATGTGGGGCCCTCATGCTCATCGTGTTGGCAGCAAGATAGTCTGGATCGATTTATTTGATTGGGGCTAACTGCCGGTGTAAGGCACTAGCTAGTCTTTGCATGCATGAGTAATTAGCTCTGTACATGTGCATGGAATCTCACATATATGTCCATTATGTCATTCCGAGTAGCTATTTCCGATGCCTGGCACGTACATATAGCTACCTCTCTGATCGATTTTGCTCCTGCACTAAGTATATACGATGCATGCCACGTGTGCAAGTGGGGAAATCTGTTTTCACTCGATTAGAATCTTGTTGGCTTATCATGTATAAGACATGGTTCTTTTTTTTACCATACTTTTCTGATTATCATTCATAGGCGGTGATGAAACTATCATTCTTGTTAAAAAGTACTACATCGTTTCCGTTTTCACTAACTTTTCCTTACTAACTTATTGCAGCTACCAGTGGCTGCGGCTTTTGGCTCGACATCGGCGCCGGATGCAGCCCTGGAGCCAGCCTTCCACTTGACTCTCGCGCCTAAGTAGACCGGTGGTGATCTCCCTTGGCAGCGGATGAGGGGCGCTGATGGTGTCGCCAGAGAGAGCACTGTCTTCCTCGTGTCCTGCTGCTCAGCATCAACTATGGTGATGAGGTAATCCCACTCTCTTCGACCCTACTGGTTTCGAATGCATGGTTGCTACAGATGGTGATCTGTCGTGTGTTCTTGCCAAATGCAAGGAATAGGCTAGGAGAGAGCAGGATTTCCGTAAGAAATCTTTCTAGGAAAATTCATTATCTTGCGGCCAGTCTGGTTATATGTACATGTTTGAACAATGGTCAGATTCTACGCATGTTTTTTCTAATTTGTATCAGCCGTGTAGACAACTAATTGCCTTTGTGTTGTCACCTATGCCCCTTCGTAATTTACTATGATGTGATCGTCCTATAATTGTACCTTCATTCATGTAGTCTTGGGGTAGAGGTTTAAGCCCCTTCATTCAGGTACATGTTTTGCTCCGTTTTCTACAATGGCGAGGCTCTACTTTGTTTGTTACTCGTCCTTTCTTGCCGTGAAAGATTCTTAGTAGATTTTCTCTCGTTCTGTGTGGAGATTCTTACTATCAAAATCTGTCTTGTCTTCTTTGACTTCCCGGGCATAAATTTTTGAACCACTGTTTTTCTTGACAAAACAAAAGATATGGAAACCGATTCATCTGTGTACATGATTGCTCTGTTTTGTAGTGTATTTTTTGCAAACAGCTTCTCCCGCTTCTTTTCGTGTTGTGGAGGATTCTTGGCAAGATTTTCTCGGGTTCAGTGTGAAGATTTTTGCTACCAAAATCTATTTTGTCTCTGCTTCTCTGTATAAGTGTGACGATTATATCCGGTTCGTTGCAAAGATTCTTCCTACCAATGACTGTCTTGTCTTCTTTAATCACCTCCCTGGCATAAATTTGGAACGCTGTTTTTTAGGATAGACAAAAGTATGGAACATGCTCTTTGTTGTGACCAAGTGAACACCACACCTCCTCTTTGTGCCTCTTTAATACACAATGCTGCGTTTTATTTGCTCCAACCATGCATTAGCAATTTGCATAGTTACTTTTGCATACTTGTCGAGTATTCAGTTTCCTAAATTTGCATAAAGACCGAAGTGCATTTCTACATGATGGCAGTAGCATTGGATCAATTTTCAATAACATTTAATAGGATGCCTCTCTCCTCTTGCTGTTGGCCAATTTGTTTCCATTTAAAGTTTAAATGCTCTGCATCTGATACAAGTGGAACAATGCACCTGCTGCTTCTTTTCTGAACATAAAAAGGACCGTCTTATTGACCGAACAGTCCAATATATGACTCTGTTTTGCAATGGGTTACTTGGATGCCTAATTTATATTTTTCAGGTGTTGGTTTGAGTGAAAGAAAATGCAACGAACAGACCTGAAAGTTCCTCTTAACCTTATATTAATATAACAAGTAGTGAAGTGTCGTGTTCATTTTCACCAATGTGCTTATATTAATAATTTGGAAAAGGCGCTCTACTGTTTCTTGCTTGTTCTACAATTTATTTTTATCTAGAGTTTATTGCTATTTACTGAGTGCTCTGTGATTGTTATGTTTAATTAGGTTTCATGGAGACGGAGGAATTATAACAACGGAGACAGTAATATTGTTGAAATAACAATATCCGATTACTGCTTGAGGCACAAAGGCATAGAACTCCCGTATTATGATAATTTCCCATGTATCCATGCGGGGAGGTCAAAGCGTGTATCCTTGCGAGGAGGTCAAAGCGTCCGATGTATTTCCCTGTGGAGGTTTGTTTCAGCTACATCATCAAAGCCTCCTCGCTTTTGAAATCTCATCAATTATCTCAAGTCCCGGTGAAATATTTGTATGACCAACTTTGCAAGCTTGTTCCTTTGCAAAGATACACCAAAGTTGTCTACACCGCAATGTTCCTCACTTGTCGAGAAATCCAGACAGAAGGGAGCCACCGAGGAGAGAACCCACCAGCGGGTGCAGGCTCCTGGTGGCCGTGTCCTTCACTGCTGCCATGTTCCGGTCGCTGGTGGCCGTGAGATCCGTCGGCTGTCGTGGGTGGGGAGGCACTAAGAGCGGTTACGGCTGCTGATCTTCGACGGCGTCCACTCATAGCAGTGTATGAAGTGACACCAACCACCTCTTCAGTGACGCCTACCCCGCGTCCGCAACACCATCCAGGCACGCAGGTGACCATCGTACATGCACATTTCCTGCAATTCTATTCTGGCTGGCTTGTTATGCGACAAACATTGGATATTCTCTGCTTTCTTTGGTTGCTGGGGGTTCCAAGAACAAATTATGCACACAGTTAGCAATCTAGGAACATCATTTTAGCCTTTCATAACTCAAGGAACCTTATAGCTGGGCTGTTGGGATAATGGTTCTATCAGAGCATTAATAACTCAAATTCAGATTCAGTTGATTTCTACTTTGTATTTAGCCTGTAGTGTTTAAGTGGAACATGTGCATTCACTTCTTTACTTTTGAGCAATTAGCCTGCCTGATGCAATCTCCCACTTCTACGCATTGTAATAAAGTCTGAATTCTTATTCCATGGTTATTTGACAGAGTTTTAGTTGTGAGTGTACTCTAACGCAATGAAATGCACTTGGTTTTTCATGCTTTAACAGGACAAGTCACAAAGAAAACTCTTAGCTCATGGTATCCAAAAATAACTTTTCAAAGAACTAATTGTGCCATGTAGGATTTTATCAGCCCATGTCATCATGTTTTAATGTTGCTTTAGTAAAAACTGTTGTGTGATCTTGTAATTACAGTAATGAGGAGATGGTGGCGGTATCCTTCACCGCTGCCAAGGTCTTGGCGACAGTGGCCGTGTCCTTTCCGTGTCCTCCTCTGCGGGCTTGCGCGGTGCCTGCGTTCCATCTTCGCAGTCTCCTCCGACGTCCTTGCCGGGAGCAAGGCAGCGTCTACCCCCGCCGTGCAGCTGGTGTGACTTCTCATCCCTCGCTTGCTATGTGTTTTTTAGGGCGCTGCCTGGCTATAAAAAAATGTTCTTGGTGCCGCTTTTACTACTATGCGTGTTAACTGATTTGTTGCAACAACTCACGGTGCAATTAAGCTTTTGATGTCGGGAGTAATGCTAGTCAAACAAAAAGTATCCACATTAAACAAAAAAGTATCAGTTCACTTGTCAAACTGGTTTTGCATATCCATTTTCATTGTTGTTTTATTATGACACTGCCTTGTACCAAAGCTATAACCTGTAGTGAACATCCAGTACCTTCAGATGGTCATTGGATTGTAGGTTATTTATTCGGAGGATTGGAACTCAAAGGTCATGGCTAAATTTCCAACACCATTGCTAATTAAACTTGCATTTGTTAATTAGCCGAAAATAGTAAAAAAAATTAACATAAGAGGCCATGATTTTTCTTGTCTTGTATTATTTGTTTATCATGAACTAGCTAGTTTGTTTATCCCTGCAATCATTTATTTGTTTATCTCTTTGGTGTAAGAAACTTGCTTGTGTATGACAGGTATGACCAAATCAGTTCTCGTAGTACTATTTGGCACGATGGAGTGGCTGGCTCTATCCTGTCCGTGTTCACCCTTGTTGTCGGAGAATATGGAGCAAGATGAGGTGATTGAGGATGTCATCAAACTTGGGATTTACCAGTGTTTCTGCTTATTTGTACTTGTTTACATCAGGTGGCACTTCATGAGATTGAGGTTACGAGAACCAAATTCATCCTATCTCCTTTTTGTATTTTGGGCACCGAGTATATAGGGTATGTGTCCAAGTCAGCAGGCCATCACTTCTCATAATTTGGATCAATTGAATGTCAGGAAGCAGGTCACATTCAAAGTTGGCTTTGACTCATTACTAGCAACCTAGCCAAATCTAGCGTTAGAATTGGTGTGGTCTGGAATTAGAACAAATATTGATACTTGCCTTGCCTGGCATTCTTATTTTCTTTTGTAAAATCGCAAGGTATGGTCTACTGAGGTAACTGGGGATACTAAACAAACATCTAGAATGCTATGTTCTATGCTTTGGTTGCACCTACAACGGCCTTGCATTGTCTATATACACGACTTGAACTAGAAAATGAGTAATCTGCCTATGTCTAGTATGCATAAGTGCTAAAATTTATTCCAAGAATAGGTAGTGACAATACCTGAGATTTGGCTTTTTGGATATTATTTGTATGGTACAAGTTATGCACTCATCATACCTGAAATTATGGCTAACTGTCAAGAAAGAAACCGGTTTCCTAATTTTGTCTAATTTTTTAACTGGAATAGATTGTGGTCAGCTTGAATGCTTTGTGTTCTGTGATCTGGCACTTGCCATGCTTAAAGACATCCTATTTTGATTGCGTGGAGGCATGTAAACGTCCTGGTGCTGCCGCGTGGAGTGGATAACTGTTGCTAAAACTGATCTTTTTGACCATCATGTTTTTATTTGAGGATAACTGGTTGCGATCAAACTAATGTGTGGGTGTAAATGAACATAGGATCTAGTTGTTTAGTCTTTTCTTCTCTAGCTGCAGCCCCAATATACCTTGCTTTTTTAATCAGAGTTCAGTTAAAATCATATCAGTTCTTCAACTGTGTAATCTACTTGTGCAGGAAGGAGTGCAATTACACGTTTTGGCTACGGTGGTGCTGGTCGCAGCCTCCGGCCTGAGCAAAATGCGTGGTTTTAATCCTGGTCGTCATTCGGCTTCACCTACCTCATCTACTTCCTCTTCAACTCCTGCCGCCGTGCGATGGCTGTGAGTTCACAGTGACTCAACTGGGGCAGCGGTGGCCTTCTTCTCCGCCTCCCATGTTTTTTGGTGAGTTTCTATCTCCTTTCTCCTCTTCAGGTAGTAGAAAACGGTGATGTTTACTTTACACATGGGTGCTGTTTTGAGAAAACAAACTTGCTAGCCTGTGGTAGATACACGGTTGCTGTGGTGTGTCATGTGGGTCAAGTCTCCTCTCCGATTTTATTCTTGCAAACTCTCATTTAGAACTGACATCATTGTGTTATTCTTGTGTATGTATGTCGGCAGGATGGCTAGATGATGGCGCCTGCAGCTGGATGCATCTCGCAGTCCGACGAGGTCATTGGATCCAACCCTGAGCTTAGTTGGACTATGACATCCATCCCAACCAGAAGGTAGCTTGCCTATCTCGGAGAATGCTTGTATCTCTCATTGATTTGTGTCGGAGTCCAAAGCTGATGGATCATTCGCTATCTCGGAGAATGCATGGAATGAATCCCTTGGCTGTGGATCTGAGATGAAACTACATCTCCAGGATGAGGCCTAAGGGGTACTGGGAAGAAGGCAAGCTAAAGGTACTTTCACTGAATTCTTTGTGCAACAAAAAATTTGCTATGTGCACGGAGTTAGTTGTAATCCTGTAGACTTGTTTTTTGTCTGTATTTCTAATTCAAGGATTCATGAACCTGTATTTGGCACTCGCTAGACACCTAAGAAAGTCGCTGCAAACTAATCCTTTATTTCTAATTCAGTGATTCATGAACCTGTATGTGGCACTGCTTTACAAAATTAAACTAAGAAAGGTTTCACTGGGGTTGCTGGAAACTAATTAATGGGCAGTTTATCCTATGTTGTAGACTTTGGATAAGGTTAGGTTCCTTGCCCTTACTGATAAGGATGTCTTGGGCGAAGGTGACACTGCCCAGCATGAAATCCAGGTACAGCGGATAGCAAAGCCGAGACTCTTTTCTGATTGTCACTTCTTTGCTTTTAGAGATGATAGGTATTAAGGAATTTTATGTATGCAAATGCAGATTAAGTTGGATAAGAAGAAAAATATTCTCTCCATTCAGGATAGCGGTGTTAGTATGACCAAGGAAGATCTGATTAAGAACCTTGGAATCATTGCGAAATCTAGAACTTCAGGTGCTGCTCTTTTCTACTTACTGCTAACCTTTAAGATTATTTGAAATCTCCAATGCATATAGAGTACCCTTGAAATTTGCTAACGTTAATTGTTTGCACTTTTTGCAGCTTTCGTGGAAAAGATGCAAACTGGAGGTGACCTGAATCTCATGGGACAGTTAGGTGTTGGCATCTACTCAGTATACTTGGTGGCTTACTATGCTGAAGTTGTCAGCAAGCACAATGATGACAAACAGTAAGGCACCATTGTACTTGTCTTTATCACAGTACTGATGCCTTGTGTTTTTGTTCTTCCCTCAACTTTCGCTTTGCAATTTTTTTGATGCTGTTATGACGTTGTATTTTTCTCTAATAGATATGTGTGGGAGTCCAAAGCTGATGGACCATTTGCTATCTCGGAGGATACTTGGAATGAACTTCTTGGCTGTGGAACTGATATGAAATTACATATCCGCGATGAGGCTAGGGATACCTGGAGAAAGGCAAGCTAAAGGTACCACCATATTAGCATTTTTCTGTTGTTATTACGGTTCAACACTTGATATGTGCGCAGAGCTACTTGTAGACTCGTGTGTGGTGTCTCTACTTGTATCGTAGTGGATCTCAGTCACACTTTCACCTGAAATGCTCTGTTTGGCACTGCACTGTGATGACTTTTGAAGCCAGTTAATTATGTTTACTTTTTTGGATGTAACTAGCAAAAGAACTTCCTGTATAACTATATTCCACAGCACATCTCAGCACATCACATCTCATGAAAATTTGCCTGTGTGGTGTTTATATGGATCTCCCGTAATTTGATATGTTCAAGGGAAAGTGGAATTGTTTAGGCTCCTTCACACGCGTGGTGTTTATATGGATCTCCTGTCTTATACATCAGCAGACCTTGTTTGTGTTGAGCTTTGCAATTTTTCTTAAGTTTGCTGGTGTGTATGTG
Source organism: Lolium rigidum (assembly GCF_022539505.1). Classification (NCBI taxonomy): domain Eukaryota; kingdom Viridiplantae; phylum Streptophyta; class Magnoliopsida; order Poales; family Poaceae; genus Lolium; species Lolium rigidum. Next base: position 53,140,753 of record NC_061511.1, on the reverse strand, counting down.
CGGGCATGGGAGGTTGCTGCAGGCTTGGCTTCACGTGGAACTGGTCGGTCCACCGTGTCCCTCGCTGTCTACGGCACTTTTGTTCCAGCTCTTGCAGAGGCGGTGGTACACCCTGAGTTTCTGCCGGTGTTGACCAGGAGCTGCAACTCTGACCTGCTGCTCCCTCTGCCAGCCAGCACTCCAGGAGCCTCTGCTAGACTGGCAGGGGAGCTCCAGCCTTGGAGCCAGGGTTTCCCAAGGTTTGCACCGACCAAGACAATGCGCAGGTATGACATACGCATGCCCAGGATTGAAAGCATCCATATATGTAAATTCTTGTAGTTGCACAAACATGTCATGATGCAGAATGTGAAAAATTGATGTCCTAGAATTTTTCCATTTTTTTGTCGGGAATAAGTAGCAAAATATGTGTTCTGTTATTATGGCTTTTCTACGGGACTATTTTCTTTAGAGTGAATGTCTAATTGATGTTCTGAAACATTCTGGTGTATTCCATTAGCTTGTTGTAGCTGATCTGGAGTAGATCTTCAAAGTGTCATGTTTTAGCTCCTGTGTGGATGATACAAAACAATTAATGTTGCCTAAGATGAAGCTCCATCCTAGCTTTGAACCTTTCATAAACGCACCAGGAGCTATCTATGATGGCTATGTTAGTTGGTTCATGGTTGAATTAAGAATTATTGGATCCGGCACATGCCTTGACTAAATACATGTTCTTTTTGATTGTGTGGTGGCCTGTAGACGTCCTTGTGTGGACTTTGTTAAAACCATCCTCCGAATTTATTTTTGCTAAAACTGGTCTCGTTGATCGTCTTGTTTTTTTCCAGGATATTGTGGAGGACTAGATGGTTGTTGCATGCGGAAAGGCGTCTCGGCTCCTGTGGTGCGGCGCATCTGCTGAAACTGGTCTGTTGACCTATCATGTTTTTTCCAGGATATTGTGTAGGACTAGATGGCTGTTACCAGCTACGAAAGGCGTCTCGACTCCGTGGTGCGGCGCCGCTGCTGGCCACATGTGAACCATGTGTGATATATTGTTGAAGTTGCTTGTAATGTACTAGTACGAGTGTGTAAACTCAAATATTGATCTTTAATGTTAAGATTGCGGTTCCTTCAAGGCTGATTGAAAGATTTTTGTCACCATCATTCTATAAATTGTACTAGCTGAAGAATTTGTCATGCTTTGATGGAGAGTTGTGTTGTTTGCACTTTATTCCTCTTTTATGATCCATTATCTTTTGCCGTGTTATCAAAATGTCCAGAAATACAAGAATCTTGTTGTCAAAATTTTGTAACACTAGGGTCATGCTGCCACATGGCTAGCAAAGGAGTACTAGATTGTGTGTTTGCAGCTAGCTAATAATTGATTGATTTCACTGGAGTAGTAGTATAGCTTGTACGTAGGTTCAGTTCTTGTAATTGGCTAGATGGTCCTCCTTGTTTTATTTTGAATTTGTTAGTGTACGATGTAATTTTATTTCATAATCAATAAAACTTGATAGGGTGGCTTTCCCTTTAAAAAAAGTTTGGACATGTGTTGGTTTTGTCATTGGTTAATAGCACCAGCTTGGCTGGACGGGTGAAGAAGCTAAGATAGTTTTTGGCGAGTTGATTTCATTGTGCGAGCAGAAACCTTTGCCAGCAAGAGTGGCTCCTAGTTGGTCATCGACGATGTTGCTCATGTCCCACATGAGCTGCAGGCCGGTGGCCGGTGGGTGGAGTGAGAGACTTGAGGCATGGGCGGAGCCAGGTTTCAAAATTTGGGATTGAATTTGCTCTCCTAAGCTCGCGCCGCGGTCAAAGCCTCAAACTCTGGATTCTGGAAGGAGAACGCAACCTAATTCTTGATAAGCTACCGTTCTTTTCCTTTTTTTTTTGTTTAGACAAGATTGGCTGTTGTTCTGATGTGAGAATTGGCTCGCGTATGGGTTCCTAGCTAAATGAGCCTCTCGAATGAAAAGAACAAGACGGGAGTTAAAGAGGATGCAGTCAGGAGTGACTAGACTGAAACGAACCAAAGGAATTTCAAGCTAGTGAAGGTACAACAGCTACATATAACTAGACGATATTTTTCCAAAAGTAATGGGTGTACATCTATACACCCATGTACTGTTGTAGCTCCGCCCATGACTTGAGGCGATCCACTACACAATTGTCTGGAGTGTGCATCCTTGGAGGTTTGAAGCTGTTACATTTGAAACAAACGTGGGAGAGATTCTTGGATTATTTTGGTGCTAGTACTAGTTTCCTTGAGATATGGAGTCTTTTCGAAACAGTACGTCATGAGAAGCAGTACAGTTTAGACTCTGAGCCCTGCATTTATTAATAGGCAAAAGAAACCACGGTCAAGGGCATGTCTCCTCGTTATGTTTCTCTGTCTGTTCGGCTTCCCTCGCTATCCGTGTTGCTTTTCATATCACCCACGCATTCCCAAGAGGTAGCTGCAGTTTTGGAGAGTGGAAATTTACCCTGCTGCTCTACTATTCCCACCAACCATACTTTGCCTCCTCTATAAGTACAAGACGATGGTCGCCTAGCCGCGCGTCGGCTAGCGCGTGACGTTTGTGACTTAGACTTTGACTCTTGCTCGGAGAGGAGAGGAGAGGGAGCTGACATGATGCTCTGGCGGAGGCGGCCATGGCGACTTGGTCGGAGGCGGGCGCGGTTTCCGGCCGGTGGCGACGGCAGCATGCTGGGCGAGGGCTTGGCCACCGGATTCCAGCTGAGAAAACATGCACGTTGCCATGGCTGGACGCGAGAGTGGTTCCTGGGCAGCTAGCAGCGATCATCTAGCAGCAGGTGACCCTGACCTCGATGCATGTCTTTGTTTTCACGTTTCTCGATGAGATTGATTGGGTTTTTTCGGCGGTGAGCTAATAGTTGATTCATCTTTTTTCCTCGATCTGGGATTAATAAGTGATTTATGTGCTGGTGTGATTCCCGTCCGTCAAGCGGGGATCCATCAAGGTATTTTCGTTTTGTTTGTTTTGGTATGGATATGGATGATCCATGCTGGCTGGCATCAACGACGACAGATGCATGACCTTTTGATCACAGCTTAATTAGCTGATGTCTTGTGCGCGTGCGTGCGGCTGCTCGTTGTATCCCTTTTCTTTTGATTTGAAGTAAAACAACTTGATGGTGGTGCGGTCGGTAAGTGCGGTCGACATATAGGACTCATCTTGCAGTAGTGTATTCGAATCACCTTCCAAGACGAATTGTACCTTAGACCGTTGATACCATTTCAGATCCTCCTCTCTCAACATGGAAGCCATATGTGCGTTGTAGTGACTCTTAAATCCAATCTCTTGTGTATATAGTAACCACACCTCAAAGATGTCTTCTATCTCGTCAATCAAAGTTGACAAGCGCGCTAAATGGCGCGCCCAACCACCAAGATGTTTACGTAACAAACGTAATTTTTTAATACTATGCATATTTATTTGAAAAAGTGAAATGAAAATAAAGCTTTGTGTACCAAAGGCATCTTGATGAGCTTAGCAAGAGGTGTGTAAGAGAAATTTGGAGAATTAATCATATTGTGGTGATAATTAGTGATTAGTAATTTTAAATATACCTAGTGTATGCATTCTCAGATTATTATCGAACACAGTGTAACTTGCAAGAAAAGCCGAGCACGAAAAAACCAGTAGACAATCAAACAAATGGTCTAATTTATAATTCAAAGCTACCGACAAATTTTCTTACATAATGGTACACTAGAAATCTTCCTGTTGAGATATTTGTTAGGATACATAAAAAGATATATCTAACAAACTATTAAAGATATTGAAACAATAATGTAGATGCAAAAAAATAAGGTACATATTTTTTCAATGTAGAGTAGAAATAACATTGTTTTGTTTTATAATACATTTGTTTACCACAAGTAACTCTAATAATTAGTGTACATTGTAACAAAAAATGATAAATTAATATTTGTAAGATTTCATATTTGATTAACTATGCTAATAGTGTAACGAGGAAGCTATTAACACTGTGGTATAATAAAATAAGTCATACATAGGTATAAAAGTTTAGAGTAAAATAAGTCAAAATTTTATGTGGACAGTGAGATTCTTCGACCATTGGGTACTTTGATTCCCGCCCTCTTACATGTTTCTATAAAATAGAGTGGAGTGAACTCATTATGGTTATGGAAATCTCTTTTTCTTTTCAGAAAGGAGGTTGAAACTTCCGACCTTCCCCTTTTTATATAGATTTCTTAACAAATAATGACTGGCATGTAAATATTTGTAATTTTTAGAAATAAATACAAATATGGTATGAATACTGAAGAAAATATGGATATGGAACTGGACATATCCGTATCCGAATAAAATTATGTTTGCCTATTTTAGTAATTCTAGCCAGGCATGTAAATTATCCAACCTTAGAAACTCATAAAGTGGTCAAAAGAAATTTTCTATGATTGAAGTTGAAACTACTATTTTACGCATCAGTATATTTATATCTGATAGTTGACTCACGGTAGGACATAAGCCTATTATTTTTTTATTTGTATCCATTTAGAATTGAAAAAAACATCTCCTCATTCGTATTCGATTGGCATTCGTTCCGCATTCGTACTTGACAACATCCATATTTGCATTTGTATTTGTTTTCAAAATATGAAACGGGTACACGGAAAGGGCACTAACTAAATATAACACTTGGATAATGCCATAATCTATGAAGGAAGGAATTCTCAACTAGATAATGACCAACCTCATGGATTCATCCATAGACAAAGCCGCCATCGCCGTTGAACCTTCGATCCATCATCAGGGTAGAGATTCACATAGCCCTACGCACGTATCAACACACATCCTCCGCCAGTACCACGTTGTGCCATGCCGTCAAGACTCGTTGACGATGACACGGTAGAAACCATGCTCATCCACCTCTTGACCACGCGGAGGTGGAGCATGGCGTTAGGCGTTACCATCGTCTGATCCGAAAGACCTAATTTCGCTTCTTACTCACATTGGAGCATAGTTGTGGAATTAAGGCCAGTATAAAGAATTCACATAAAAAACCCATTTTTTTATGTGAAGGTTCCACCTAAACTTATTTGTACCTTGCACAAGTTGCACTTACCTACTACAGTAGTTCCAACAGAGTATTCCATGTATTCCATTGGGAGTATATAAGTCGAAGGAGGCGCGTGCATCAAGCCAAGCTTGAAGAAAATAAATAAAAGAAGAATGAAGGAGATGCATCATAAAGCTTCATGGTCAAGAAAAAGATGTGCACAGAAGCAAGGCAAAACGACTAGCCCAGGAAGTATAGACTATAGGACCTACTATGAATCATGCTGGCCGGCGCGGTGAGGTATCGTTTCCTTTCTTTCATCTCCATCCCAGATATGGTATATCTTCCATCTCACGTCATGATTGAATATTCAGGGCTCCCTCTATATATCTGAATGTATCCCAGCTGATGTCCAACCACGACTCCTCTCGCAGTAATAAGGCAACGATAATTACAAGAAGGGCAAAAGCAAGAGATCGATGGATGCAGCTGCATCGTATCGCTCTCGTCGTGTCCTGGCAGAAATCGACCCCCACAGCGATTGGGTTCATGGTGATGAGTTCGACACGCTCATCGTCGACGTCTCAGGTATGCATGGACGCTCACGTTAATTCTACTGCTTCTCCCATATATAGTTTCTAAATTCGCTTCGTTCCAAACACGGAAACACGTCTGGGATTATGATGACACGCATGCATGCCAGGATTCAGCAAGAACCAGCTGAAGGTGCAGGTGGAGCCGTCAGGGAGCCTGAGGATCAGCGGCGAGCGCGCGGTCAACGGCGGCCGGCAGTGGTCTCACTTCCTCAAGCGGTTCGACCTCCCGGCCGGCTGCGACGCCGGGGCGATCAAGGTTCAGCTCGACAAGGGGATGCTCTACGTGAGGGTGCCCCGTCCCAGCGACGATGATGACAGCGAGGAGTGCCCCGAGGACACGCTGCCAGAAGAGGGACGTGCCGGCGCCTACTGGAGCGGCGGCCACACAGCAGCGTGGCGAGACGACGCGCACCCGGGGTGGAGGCTGGCCAAGAACCTGCGCAAGCACCGATATGTCGTGCTGAACGTGGTGCTCGCCGTCGTGCTGCTCTGGCTCGTGGCGTTCGGTCAGAGCAGACCGAGGGGTGGGCAGATCAAGGGCGAATGAGGCAAGCGACACCTATGCTGTAATGTTGATATGCACACACACACTGCGGTACTGGCTTACAGCAGCACATGGATGTAATTATCTAGGTGATTTATCGGAATAAGATCCCTGTAAATATGCATAAATGGGAGTTTGGGACTGTTCAAATCGAAGTCTCAAGATGTGAATCTCTAATTTCTGTCGTTGAACTGTTCTGAACCTCAGTTTCGACAACGGTGTTACACACACTGAGATATCATGAGAATGCACAGCAGTAGGGCCAGGCAAACTGATTGAAAAAAGGTTCACACTTGCATCGTATTTAAACTGAAACTGACATCTCGTAGTTAAGTCCACAAGCAGGGAGGTAGCAGCAATGGAGTGCTAGGAAAGGGAGGCGGGGGTTCGCTTCGCCTGGTGGTGACCTCCCGCATCAGCGCTATCTTGGGCGCCGCCGCTGTGGCCGGTTGTGTTCTCTGGGTGGCTGATTCCCTGCTATGGTTCGTTGCCCCTGATCCTTGTTCTGTATTGTTTTTCGATATTGCTGTGGTGGTGGCTCAGCTGGAGCGGGTCGTTGGGAGATTTCGGTGTGCACCTGTTTGTGTATTGTGGATCTATGTTGGGCGTTGATTCGGCTGCTGGCCACGATTTGGAGCCGATTTGTGGGCGCCCTGTGTGCGTTGCCGTAGATGTGTGGATTTGGGGATGGCTGGGGCCTGGGGCCTGGGGTGTTCTTTGTGAGTTTGAGGCAGATTTTCTTCAACTAGTGCAGTTTTCCGTGAAGGGAGCATACCACTCTACTGCCAAGGAGCTTGGTTGGTATGTTGGCAGGCTATGCCAGCAGAAAGAACACGCCATCTCCATACAATGAAACGAGCTGCACTTCGTGTTGAAAGATCTATCGTTCAAGATTCAGATGAATTGCATAGTTATGCAGCTTATGGCCTATCTGATTCCCTTGACAATCATGTCATCCTCATCGTCTGAATTTTTTTTTATTTTGAAGGTACATGCAACCTGTGAGTACTATTTTTTACTATCTTATGCCTAACACTAAGTGGTACATGCCGCACTTTGAGAGCATATATCCATGTATATTAATCTGAAGCAGTTGAGATTATCAGACTAACACTAACCACTTCAGTAATTTGGTGAAGGGAAGATTTGAGATTCAGTGGCTGTTTTTAGAACCTGAAGTTTACATCATAATTTATAGAAGATAATGCAATAGTCTTGAAAGGCCTGTTGTAATATGAAATATCACATGATTTTGTGGCCCTTGAAGGCTAGATGTTTTTTACTTATTCTAATTGAAAAGGTATTTACTTTTCTGCCTCCTAACTCGAAAGCCAAAACTTTGTAAAAAGAAATTGCACACAAGATATAAGATCTCTCCTATATGTTTACTGTCTTTGCCTATATTTCATGTTATTATGATGAAGCTAGACAATGGTACAAAACTTCTTAGAAATGATATGCTACTACCTCTTTTACAGGTAACTTATCTGATAAATCTGCCCCCTGTAGGTCAGTTTTACTTGACAAATTGGCCAGATGTAGCTACTTAATTAGTCAATAGTGTTGTGCAACCAATGAAACATATGATATTTTGTCGTTAAAAAGCTAATTATTTCTCAATGCATTGGATGAATTAACCTTATTTTTTTCTGGCGTTGGACACCAATTAAGAATTGCTTATATTAGCAGTTCGGTGCGGTTTCTTTCATTTCAGAAGAAGATAACTTGCGGAAATACTTGGTTTCTGGTTTTATCATGCATAAGCAGCAGATCAAAACAAGCTGTCTAATGGCTACAAATTTTATTTCAGTATTGAGCCATTTTAAGGCCAAACAACAGCCATATATATATAGTAGTGGATGGTTATAAACAAAGTATATAAATTTGGTTGTAAGTTGGATCTTTTTCTCCTATTCGTGTACTAACCTTTAAAGTAACGGTGTCTTAATATTTAAGCAAGGAATAAGAGAGATCACTTCTCATCCTCTAAGATATGTAGGGATTGCTCAGTGAGGAGGAAGAAATGCCAAAACGAAGCTTGGCGTCTCTCATTCTTGAAGGTGGAATCTCTCGAGACTATTGATTGCTTCATGTCCTTTACATGATCACATAAGGAGATTAATTGTAATATTTGGGTCCATCTTTACTTAACATTGTGTGTGCCTTAAAGACAGACTCATAAACACTTTGTACACATAAGGATTGCTTATGGTGAGCTGATAGTTTTGAGCATGTTATGTCTTGAAATGCTTCTGTTGAATTGTTGGATATTCAGGCATGTTAAAATGTCTATCAGATCAGCACTATATGATATGATTGTTCATGAGCAAGGTTTTGAATATATTCCATGTTTATACTGTTGAAAGGAATTAATTTTACGCTTGTGCTTGTGACAAGTAAATGTTAGGGTAATAGACAACTTGTATTACCAGGTGGCCAAAGGCCACAATATATAGTACAGGTACAGGTGCAAATATGCAGGAAGCCCTTAACATATGGGAAAACTACAATATACAAATATATACATCTAACCCCCCCTCCCCCCGCCCCCTCCCCCCCTCAAACTCTGCCTTTGTAAAGAAATCCGCCAACTGCAAGTCTGAAGGCACATAATGAAACGCAACAACCTAAGCCTGCACCCGAGCACGTGTATAAAAAGCATCAACACCAATATGCTTGGTAAGCTCATGCTTGACCGGATCACGAGCAATATTGATAGCACATGTACTGTCAGACAAAAGTGGAGTGGGTGTCGTAACAGAGACCCCAAAATCTGCAGGAAACCACCATAACCAGGTCACCCCAGCAATCAACAAACCATAGCCCGCAGCTCAGCCTCAACACTTGAACGGGAAACCGCTACCTGTTTCTTCATCTTCCAAGCAACAAGCGAACCACCACGAAACACACAGTAAGCAGAAAGTGAACAACGATCCGTAGGATCACTCGCCCACGTAGCATCCGAGTAGCACTGGAGCTGGAGAGAGCTGGAACGAGGAAAGAAAAGATGACGAGTGATCGTGCCACGAAGATAACGAAGAACACGGAGGAGATGACTGTAGTGAACGGTGGTAGGAGCTGAGACAAACTGACTCAGAATATGAACAGGATAAGAGATATCAGGAAGAGCGACAGCAAGATAAACAAGACTCCCAACAAGATGGTGATAACGTGTCGGATCAGGAAGAGGATCACCATCAGTAGGACGAAGCTTAACATTAAGCTCCATAGGAGTCTCAACAGTGTGCTCATCCCCAAGAGCAGCACGAGCAAGAAGATCCTGAATATACTTTTCCTGAGAGATAGAAAAGCCATCAGAAGTGGAGGAGACCTCAATCCCAAGAAAGTAGTGAAGAGGACCAAGATCAGTCATAAGAAACTGATCACAAAGACGAGCCTTGACAAAAGCAATATACTCAGGATCATCACCAGTAATGATCATATCATCAACATAGAGAAGGAGAAGAGTGCGTCCACGAGGGGAAGTGTGAACATATAGCGCTGGATCATGAAAGCTAGGAGAGAAACCAGCAGCAGTCACCACAGAGGCAAAGCGCTCAAACCAGGCACGAGGGGCCTGTTTTAGGCCATAAAGAGAACGCCGAAGACGACAAACCATCCCATCGGGAACATAATACCTAGGAGGAGGCTACATGTAAACCTCCTCACTCAACTCGCCATTAAGAAAAACGTTTTGAACATCAAGCTGGGACACAGACCAGCGTCGAACAGAAGCGACATCAAGAAGAGTACGCACAGTGGTCATATGAGCCACAGGGGCAAAAGTCTCATCATAGTTACGGCCGTGCTCCTGCTGAAAGCCACGAGCCACAAGACGCGCTTTATAGCGCTCAAGAGATCCATCAGAGCGGGTCTTAATTTTATAGACCCACTTACACGTGATAGGACGAACACCAGGAGGGGGAGAAACAAGATCCCAGGTGCCAGTGCGCTCAAGCGCAACAATCTCCTCAGCCATGGCAAGATGCCATTCAGGATGACGCTCGACATCCCGATAAGAAGTCTGCTCGGAGGCAACAGAGAGACCATACTGACTAGGAGAGTAACGGTCTGGAGCACGACGCTGACGAACAGGCCGTGAAGAGGGAAGCTCATCAGAAGAAGAGGAAGAAGGAACAACAGAGGAAGGGTCCGAAGCCGGAGAACGAGGAGAACTAGGGGAACTAGACGGAGGATAGGATGGCGTCGAGGTCGAAGGGGGCGCATCAGAACTTAGAGGTCGAGGAGAAGGGATATCGGGAGGTGCATCAGAAAATAGAAGAAAAGATATATCATCCACCGGGTAAGTACCAAAGGTGCGCGAGGATAGAAGGGACGCGTCTCATCAAACGTGACATCACGAGAGATGCGCATCCGACGACCAACGGGGTCCCAACAACGATAGCCCTTATGCTCATCACTGTACCCGAAAAAAACACACTCAACAGACTGAGCGGTAAGTTTGGTGCGTTCGCGAGGAGGTAGGAGGACATAGCAAACGCAACCAAATAAGCGATGAGTCGAGTAGTCTGTAGAACTACCAGAGAGACGCTCGAGAGGAATGTCACCTTGAAGGGCAGCAGAAGGCTGAATGTTAATGAAGTAAGTCAACGTAGCGACAGCCTCAGCCCAGAAATGCGGCGGAAGAGAGGAAGCAATCGTCATAGCACGGGTAGTCTCAATAATATGACGATGCTTACGCTCAGCGACACCATTTTGAGCATGCGCGCCGGGACACGAGAACTGAGCGAGGGTGCCCTACTCAGCAAGGACACCACGCAGGTGCTGGGAGATATACTCACCTACAGAATCAGCACGAAACACACGAATAGGCATGGAATACTGAGTACGAACCATGGCCGCAAAGCGCTGATAAATAGAGAGCACCTCACGGCGAGAGCGCATAAAAAACAACCAGGTGTACCATGAAAAATCATCAATGAAATAAATATAGTATCGATGGCCCCCTTTTGAAGCAAAGGGAGCCGGACCGCAAACATATGAATGAACTAAATCAAAAGGTCGCTGAGATACAGACAGATTAGTAGGATAGGGAAGCTGAATCTGTTTGCCTAACCTACAACCCTGATAGTTTAAAGACACATCTCCTGAGACAGACCCCAGAAGACCACGACGGGCTAATGACGATAAACGGGAGCCACAAAGGTGACCCAGACGATGATGCCACTGCTGAAAAGAGCCAGTGACGGAAGCAGCAACCGCAGGAGAACTGGCTGATGAAGTGTCAGCGGATGGAACGCGAAGCTAGTCTAACTCCCATAGCCTCGGAGACTCAAGGCTGCGAGGGCCAGCTCCAAACAGGGCCTGTGTACGACGGTCCTGAATAGCACAAGAATCAGCGTCAAGAATGACGCGACAACCAAAATCAGTAAGCTGACTAGCAGAAAAAAGATTCGTCTTAAGACTAGGAACATGAGAAACGTCAGGAACAGAGAAAGAGGAAGTAGAGAGGGTGCCTCGACTGGAAACAGGAAGAGAGGTACCATCAGCCGTGATAACACGGACATGAAAAATACGAGAGCGAAGAGCAGAAAGAATAGAAGACGCAAAAGTCATATGAAAAGAAGCTCCAGAATCCAGATACCACGGGGATGACGTACCTGACTGTGTAGAAGATGGTGGTCGCGCGGTGCCAGAAGAGCTAGGCACAGAACCAGCAGTACCCGACGAGGAAGAGCCTGTAGCAGTGAGCAGACCACGAAGACCACGGATAATGTCATGTTCAGAGAGTGCAACTGCAGAAGATCCTGAAGAACCAGCCTGCTTACGAGCATGGTACTGCTGACGTAAGCTGGGATCCCTCCTCCAGTAGCTAGAGACATCGTGGCCAGGCTTGCCACGGTAGGAGCAGGGAGGACGAGGAGGTGTTGTCATACCACGAGGCTGCTGAGGCTGACTCTGGCCCTGGACCGGAGGAGTAGAGAGTATCGGCGGTACTGGAGACCGCACCGAAGCCGGCGGCACAGGAGGACCACGAACTGACGGCACAGGAGGACCACGAGCAGCAAGTACAGAGGGAACCTCAAGAAGACCAGCACCACGAAGACGAGTCTCCTCAGCACGAAGCTCAGACAGTACCTCAGAGAGCGGAACACGACCACGAGCAAGCAGCTGGGCACGACGAGGCTCAAACTCCTTGCGGAGCCGCAACAAGAACTCAAATACGCGCTGAAACTCCAGATCCGCGCGCACAGTCATAGAGCAGGGACAGGTAGCACATACAACTATAGAAAGAGAATCAAGCTGACGCCAGAGAGCAGCACTCTGAGTATAGAACTCATCAATAGTGGAATCACCATGCTGAAGAGCATGCTCCTGGCGAACCACAGACATATAAAGAGCATCCCCAGACGGCAGATAGCGCTGGCGAAGAAAAGCCCACTGAGCAGCAACAGTGGGAAGACCCATGAACTCAGGCAGAACACTGGAAGTGAGAACAACAACAACACGAGCATCCTCATCTATCCACTGAGTGTAGTCAGTCATATCCAGTCGGTACGTCGCAACAGCGGTAGAATACTCCTAGACCTTCCGATCATACTCAGCACTCTTGGCTGCATCCTTGAGCTCCTGAGTAGCATCGGGGGCAAGGGCAACATGCGTCGGTGGAATAAGTGCCGTAGGAGCAGTGGGGCGCGGCGGACAGGGGACCTCGCCAGAAAGCACAACCCAAAAACGAAGACCGCGCATGTGAACGCGCATAAAGGCAGCGAAATCAGGGTAATTCGCGCCATCAAAAATCACCGGGCAGCGAGGAATCGCAAGATAGCCCGACGAGGAAGACATAGATCTCTTTTTCTTTCTTTCTTTTTTTTTCTGGACGGGACGAAACTGAGAACGGAATCAGATCACGCGAGCGCGGAGACAGGCGAGCGCGTGCGGAGGGGGACGGAGGCGGACGGGCAAGTGGCAGCCGGGAGGCGGCAGCCGGGGCGGGCGGCAGCCGGGGCGGGCGGCAGCCGGGACGGGGCGGCGAACGGGAAGCGGCGGCCAGGACGAGGCAGCGGCCGGACGGGCAGCGACCGGGAGGCGGCGGCGTGCGCGCGGAGATGGGCGGGCGGGCGGCGGGCGGCGGGCGGGCGGTGGCCGGGAGGTGGCAGTCGGACGGGCGGCGGCGGCTTGAACAGCAGCAGCCGGGGAGGGAGAGGGAGCGGCGGCCGGAGGACGGAGGGCCGGGCGGCAGCCGAAGAAAAGGCTCTCACGGACGGATCGGATTTTGCTCTGATACCATATTAGGGTAATAGACAGCTTGTATTACCAGGGGGCCAAAGGCCACAATATATAGTATAGGTATAGGTGCAAATATGCAGGAAGCCCCCTAACGTATGAGGAAACTACAATATAAAAATACATACATCTAACAGTAAACATGTGTAAAATTTGTCTAATTGGGCATACAAATTACATGTCATCCATTGTATTTTCTCGAGGTTCTTACTAGCAAGTGCTGTTGGTGGTAAAGCGTAGAGGCAGGACTGCACTAGGTGACATCAAAAAAAGGAGGAATGGCATTTGCGACGTGTTGGCAAGGCTATCGCCGCCTGATCGGAGAGAGCGGGCATTTCGACGGCAGAAATATTCCGGAGAGAAGATTTTCGGGATATCATTCCACACAACAAAAAGCCAAATGTTCCTGCTCGCAAAAGATAAAGCACATTGTTCTAGCTGCTTAGCCATATCGTAGTTCATATCAGCACATGAGTTATGTTTCATGTATGTTTGTTTGTATCTAGCCTGACACTACGGAAATGCTTAACAGTTGGGTGTGGAAAAACGAGATGCCAGCCCTATTTGTCTCGCCGATCACCTTATCGTTGTGTTGCGTACCTTCAAACATGAATGAGAATTTTAAGACATAATACCTTTTTATAGTTCAGCTAAGATGCGCTATTTATATGAAAAATTAAACGATAACAAACATTAGGCTGAAAAATTAAAACGGCAATAACAAAGAACGGCGCAGCAAAGGTCCTGTTAACAACGAAACCCGGGAGGGTCGGCTGGATGAGTGTCAAGCTGCAAGGCAGACAGTCGACTGTATGCTCAAACTACCAGTGAAGGACAAACTAACATGACCACACATCTTGCGAATCCAACTCCATTTTGCTGGCGCATGCGATCAAACAGAATGATCGGTTCCTTTGAGAGGTTCCTTGTGGTGAAATCAGATAGGTACCTAATGATTACCAAATATGTAGAAAGAACAAATCAGATAAGTTTCTTGTGGTGAAATCAGCCCATCTAGATTCAAGGTTTAGATTTTGCATGGGTGTTTGCATTTATTTGGATTTATTTCAGGATTTAACTGACATTATTCTTTCAGTGGTACGTGACCTGCCCGTCAACAGCAAGGCACATGTGGTGACTTCGTCAACCTCAAGATATGTCGGCTCAATCCTTCGGAGGTGCTCATAGGGGTAGGGTGTGCGTGTGTACGTTCATAGAGATAGGTGTACATGCGTGCTTGTGAGTGTCTGCGTTGTACTGTGTTCTAAAAAAAATAGAAAGAGACGATGTGTAGGCAAGAAGAAAAATGTTCTTTCGGACCAAGGCCCGGTTCTCTTGCCATGGCGTCGAGCTCTCCCTCCAGCAGGCTCAGCTACAGAGGGGAGGCGACGACGAGGCGGGACAGCGTCTTCTCGTCACGCTCCGTAGGGACAGGCGGAGCACGGTGCACGAGCAGCGGCGAGGGGAGGCGACGACGGGGCGGGGTCGTCGAACGCTCCCCGGGCGGCTAGTAGGCTAGAATTTAGATGATCTAGCCGTTTTCATTCAAACTTGTAAAATATAATTAAATTTAAATAAAATTTTTTATTTTCGTGCATCTTTACTGTTTTGGGGCGTCTAAATGGGGGCACGACTGGGCAGCGACACACCCCAAACGTGACACCAAGCAACAACATCCCTTAAACGCTCGATCCAGCATGAATTGGGGCCGTTTTGCTCTTAGATGTTCTAAAAGAAAGTATTAGCCTTAGAAATATCTCAGAAAAGTAGTGGCCCGATGCACAACTAGGTACACAATGTAGAAGTAAAAATATATTCTTGCACGTGATCATGTGGCCCTCGTATACACAAGCACTCGCACGCGCGCAGCGAGAGACATGCACGTACATGCAGTCACCTACTCACGCGAATAGAAAACGGAAAGCTCCTCTGCTACGCTGGGCAAACGCTCGTTCCCCCGTGTGTGTCGCTCACTAGGGCGACACCGGGGCCGATCCAATCGTGCCGCCGCCAAGACTTTCATACCGCCTGCCTCTCTCGCCGCCGCTGCCGCCGGCCCTTGCCGCGGTGGCGGCGGACCCAGCCGCCGAAGGAGGTTGGGGTGGAGGTCGCCGGGGATGCTGGCCATGGCTGCTAGGGCGGTTTGGCCGGATCTTCTTCTTGCAGCACCCAGGGCGGCGCCCCTGGTCGGGGTGGTGGCGGAGGTCTTCTCCCGGCGATGCCATGGCTGCAGTGAAGGTGCAGGGCCGATGGATATGGTGGTTGTGGATACCCTAGATCTCGATCTGGGTGTCTCCCAGGCCGGCCCCCGTGCTCGATCTTCGCTGCGTGTTGGGCTGGTTCCGATGAGGATCGACCCTGCGTTGACATCTCATTCCCCCTACCGGGCTGCTGGTAGGATTTGGTGCGATGGCCACAGGTTTCCGGCGGGTGGCGTGGGGGCTACTCGCGCGGCATGAATAAAGGTGGTCGTCCTAGGATCTCTCTCACGCCAAGACGAAGATCTACCTTATGCATGCCCGTCTGGATTTGGCTCGATGTTGAGTTCCGGAGCTCCGGTGGCAAATGTAGCAGTGCTCGTTTCTAGAGTTTGCTGGTTTGGGAGGTATTGTGCACCCATGCTTTTATTCCGACTATTTGGTTGTGGAGGGAGCAACGCGAAGCTCTGTTTTGTGTTGCCAACAGATGACATTCTAGTCAATGGTGTATCAGAGACGAAGAAGTTCTTGAAGGCCAGATTGGAGGACTAGCAGCGGAGGATCAAGTCACGGTGTTGTTGGGAGATTTCCTTGGTATTCTGGGTCTCGTAACAGCAATATGCAAGTAGGGGCAGCAGCACGGGTGAATTTCAGAGTCTTACCTTTCATGGTGAAAATCCAAGGTCTAGCCTTAATTGGTTGTGCCTGGCAATGGTCTTGTTAAAGGCATTATTTTGAGAGCGGGGACTATCTCCAGGGTGAAAAGCTAAGATCTTTTGATCGGGCGACGACTGCGCTTATCATTGTTCCCTTCTTGAAGGCGTCACTTGTGGAGAGCTGGATTTCACGTGTTGTCTTGGTGGTGGTTGTACTGTTGTTGCTAGGAGCATGGTTGATGCTAAGTATAACACACATAACCCTAACATTTTTTGCAGCAGAACTGTGGGGGTCTCAAAGTTGTAGAATGGGGTAATGTGAGTTGTACAGAGCATCAAATTTGGATATAGATGGCAGATTGGAGGTGGTGCTAAAATCAGGTTCTGGGAGGACACCAGGTTCAGCACAGGGCGAACCTGGGCTGTTAGGAGTGTGCAGCCTCCAAGGCCCATTTAAGAGCATGTCCAGTCGCGTCCCCCAAACGTTTGGGGGATCGCGGATAGAAAATGGAGAAAAATCTTTCCATTCGCGTTCGTGTGCATCTGTACAACCATTAGGATTTTGTGTTGTTGCAGAGGCTGAATGTAATTGGTACCTATCGATATTAATATATTCCCTTCATTGAAAACTACTCATGGCCGAACATGGTCTCGTCTTGCTAATTTTTAGTCGAAGGTAGACGTGAGAAACAAAAGCATGTTTTGGGGGGCCAAATTTTGCTGTTTTATCCAAACACTGATCCGGATGGGTACAATAGCTTGGAAGAGCATGGTTGATGCTAAGTATAACACACATAACCCTAACATTTTTTGCAGCAGAACTGTGGGGGTCTCACATTTTTGAAGGGGGTAATGTGAGTTGTACAGAGCATCAAATTTGGATATAGATGGCAGATTAGAGATGGTGCTAAAATCAGGTTCTGGGAGGACACCAGGTTCAGCACTGGGCGAACATGGACTGTTAGGAGTGTGCAGCCTCCAAGGCCTATTTAAGAGCATCTTCAGTCGCGTCCCCCAAACGTTTGGGGATCACGGATAGAAAATGGAGAAAAACCTTTCCAGTCGCGTTCTCCAATGCTAAACAGCGCTGCATTTTTTGTCTGGCATCCTCGGTAGAGACTCCGGAGACGCCAGACAGAAAAACGGCGTCCACATGTCTAGTCCCCACATGGCATTCTCTTTTCTCCACTTTCTCTCACCTACTTTTCTCACATGGGTTGGTCCCCTCTATTACAAATGCATGCATCCGAACGTTTTTTGAGGGACATGGCTCGGAAGGGTCTCTTTTTTATACATTTTCGTCTCTTTTTGTCCGACGTTGTCTCCAAACACGCTCAAATCATCGCGCCGGACGTTTTTTGAGGGACGCGACTGGAGATGCTCTTAACCTTTTCCTTCGTCTTTTGTACCTGCGAGCATCGAGGCGAGTAGCCGAGCAGGCTGTTCTCGTCTCCAGGAACTGGTCGTATGTGTGGGTGGCTGGGCGTCCGACCGGTGGCGCGGGATCGAAAGCGAAGTTCACTACCATGTTGTCATGCAAATCTAAACGCTCCAAGCAACTATCTCTCTCTCTTTTTGCGAAAGAGATATTGAATTAAACTACAGGAGCAGCCTCCTATAAGCAGCAAGCAACAACATCCACCGGACCACTACCGATCCAGGTTACAGTTTCAGAAGATAAACGCCCCCTATTTGCTAACTTGTGACTAGCACAGTTTTGGTGTCTATCAATTAAGCTAAGGTGATAACTAGGCTCTAGCATCAACAAACGCTTAATTTTGATCACCTCATACAGCAGACACGATCTATCCATCTCTGACGCTTTCACCATGCTCACAGCTTGTGCGCTATCCATCTCCACAATACAAGGTTGATCAGACCATTCCCTTGCCATGGCGATGCCTTCTCTGTATGCAGCTAGTTCAACTTCAAGAGTAGAAGTGCATCGTGGAATGTATCGGCTGGAGGACAACAGGATTGCCCTAGATTCATCACGCAGTATCATCCCTACGCCTCCGTTTCCTCCTTGCTCACTAAAGGACCCATCAACATTGAGTTTGAATGTCCCTGAGGGCGGCTTCTTCCAGGTAAGAGCCCTCCTTTGGTCTTGCTACATTTGCCTCTGTTCCCTCTGTTCCTTTTTCTTCTCCTTGTAGTCCATGACAATAGGTTGCTTGCCCTTGATGTCTGCATGGGGGTTGTACTTGATGGCCATCAGTGAATCAACATATCTAGAAAGGAATCGCCTTGAGCTCTCAATCGACGGAGCAGGTTTATCATGGACCAGCTCATTCCTGACATGCCAGCATCGCCACAATCTCATCAGTATCCTTGTACGCTCCAATTCTGGTCTTCCATCAAGCAAGTGGAGGACCCAATCTTCTCCCGAAATTTCCAGCTTTGACACATCTGGTAACCTCAATTCCTTCTCCATCTCTTGCCAAAGAGCCCTCGCCATGGGATACCTGCATCGGGCATGGTACTATCTCTCTCTCGTCTTGCAAGTTTCTGCGTTCCTACTCTAGTGTTTAGTCATGTAAAGTAGATCTGGATGGGATTCTATCATATAGGCGTTTTGACGACAATTTGATTGGTAGATTATTCCGCATGCTGACTACTTAATCTGATTATCGAAGTTCCTGAAAATGATAACTTGTTGTGCTTGTATTATGTGACACTCAAAACACATAGGAGATCCTTGTCATTTTATACCTTCACCCCCGCTGAGATTTTGTTCAAGCTCCGCCAATGTTTGGCACCTCTCCTTTGTTGTGCAGTTCTTTGACATTTACATCCTATGCAATGAGCATAATAGAACTGTCCAGCAGGTTTGGGATGGTTCCTAGCTGAGGTTGTACTTTAGGAGGAATTTTAATTCTATTCTTATGAATCTATGGTATGAATTAGAGGATATAGCTTTGAGCATCTCTTATTGTGCCAATTCTGATTTTCTAATCTGGCAATATCATAATAAAGGGGTGTATTCCACCTCCTCTCTTTATTCTATTATTAATTTTGGTGGAGTTCAACCCATTTACATTCCTACTGTTTGGCAATTACATATTCCACCAAGGGTTCACATTTTCATTTGGCTCTTGTCTCATAAAAAGCTTATGACTAGAGACAATCTGGAAAAAAGACACCTTAACAAAGCTGTAGGGTGCATTTTTTGCACTGAGGAGGATTCTATCCAACATCTCTTCTTTGAGTGCATTGTAGCTAAACAAATTTGGCAAACCATCTCTCAGCATTTTAACATTGTGCTGGGAGATAACTATATTTCTATTGCTAAATTTTGCGTAGCTAACAAAAATTATGCAACTCTCAATGCTATTTGTGCTGCTTCCTTGTGGTGTCATTGGAAAATGCGTAATGATATGATCTTTAATGGTCATCCCTGGATGGATATTCGGCGGGTGTGGAGAAGGATCATGCTTTCACTGAAAAGATGGAAGCTCATTTTCAAGACGTGCATGGAACCTGGAGTGGAGCTCTTCTGTGCAAAGGTGGAATCGATCTTACGATCACTGACAAGGGATTAACTTGTCAATGCCTACAGATTGTAGACTAGGGTTTTGCTAGAAGTAGAGGGCAAGTAGATCTCGAAGGTTTCAGCCAAAAAGTACTCGCTGATTGTAAAAACTAGGGTTCTGTTGACAATAGATTTGATCCTTTCTTTGTCCCTCGACTCCCCCTTATATAGGAGGTGGAGCCGAGGGTTTCGTAGTATACAAGTTACAGAGTCCGGGATGGTTTCGCACCCGTCCCGTAAGATTACAAGTCTCTATATTTCCTAATACAATCTATCTTTCCTTAACACTAAATGGGCTTCCGAATCTTCTTATTCTTCGAGTCCTGGGCCTTCAGTAAACCCCGGGTACTATCTTCGGCAGGCCCATTGGGGATGCCTATGTCAGTAGCCCCCGAGATTTTTCTTGAATCGAAGAATCAGGAAAAATATCCAACTTTAATCATTCAATAATCTTGTCGAATTTATTACATAACTTTTAGATATGCGAATACTATATTGTACAGGGATAATGGTAGTTGGGGCTAGTTCATCTGACGGATCA
Source organism: Lolium rigidum (assembly GCF_022539505.1). NCBI lineage: Eukaryota > Viridiplantae > Streptophyta > Magnoliopsida > Poales > Poaceae > Lolium > Lolium rigidum. The sequence goes on along the minus strand of NC_061511.1, from coordinate 53,120,404 downwards.
GGTACTAGTTAACTGCTCTAGTGGCAATCCGCAAAAACCTACTTCAAGATCACGTCCCTGGACATGATCTTGGGATACTGGTGTAAACTTCGACGAGTGCCGCTTAAGGTCTTACCATTCTGTCGAGTCCCGACCATATTTTATCGGGTACCTAACGCGTCCGTTAGGATTTTTCTTCGCATCTGTTGATACGGAAAAAAGTAGCAAACCGTCGTCAGAGACGGTGCCACGCCGCTCAGAACAGATCTGGGATCTTACCTTCGCAAAGTTTTGCGGCATTCAGAGATTATTCGCGACTTTTAGCGCTCTGAGAATATATTGTCGAGTGCTTTTCGGCTGTTGGAATAGCACATTTTATTGAGTCATATTTGATGACTTATTTTGCCTTCCCGATGGGAGTATATGTAGAATTATCTGTATAACTCGAAATATACTCACTTCTTTTTCTTTCTTTATATTTTTGCATAATTTCATCGGGCACGCGAACAGCGTTCCCGATGGGAGTAGCCCCCGAGGCTACAGCCAAAGACTTCTGCTTGGTTGTAGGCTCCACAGATTACTATCTTCTGCCGCTATATTGTTAATCCTTCTCGAGCTTTTCATATCTATCGGGTGCGCGACCAGCGCCCCTGATGGGAGTAGCCCCCGAGGCTATGATCAAATGCTTGCATTTGGTCATAGACTCTCGCCATTTCTATTTTGTCATACTCGAAGTTTTCTTTCTTTCTCCAAAGTAGCCCCCGAGCATTTGGGCAAAAACTTGTATTTGATCAAAGGCTCTCGAAATAATCTTATGTTGTCGACATTCTCACTAGGCTTCACAATCGAGTTTTTCTCTTGCCAAGGTGACATCATTGCTGATGATAGCCACGATTACTGTATTGGGAACATGCGAAAACTGCTTCTCTCTCTGCCTCGTGGGTCCAGATTCCCTATCCGGTGGACACGTCGTGCAAGTGGGGGACACACGTCTCCCGCTTTTACTGGCGCATGTACTGTAGGTCCTGTATTTTCTCGTCTTAATGAAATTACCTTTTACCCCTTGTCCACGTGTACACCATCTACTCCGCAATTTCTTCATCCAACGGTGCGTCGTTTCACCGCACCTGCATATAAGATCATCGTCTTCCTCAATCAACACTTCCACTCGCGCCGCACCTCTGTTCCTCTGCAAAAAATCCTCCATTGCTCCCATTGCTTTGTGCGCTCACCCACGCTCGTGCTGTTCTTCTCCAGTCTAGTTGATGCCACCACGCGCGCGGCTCACTAGGCATAGCACTCCAGAATCCCCGATGGCTACTGAAGATTTTGAGTGGGAGAGATCCAAGATCTCCAGCCAAGATATGAACTTGCTGAAGAAGCTAGGGTTCACCAAGAATGAGAACGCGCTGCGCTTCCCCCACGAGGAGAGCTATCCATCTCCCCCAATGGAGTACCGGGTCAGTTTTGTTGACCATCTCATCTGCGGTCTTTCCCCTCCTATCCATGAGTTTCTTCGAGGTCTTCTCTTTGTCTATGGGCTACAGCTTCATCAGCTGACGCCCAATTCTATCTTGCACGTGTTGATTTTTATCACATTGTGCGAATGCTTCCTCGGAGTCCAACCTAATTGGGCTTTGTGGAAGCGTATCTTCTGCCTCCGCCGTAATGGCTCCCACGGCGTCGCCTATAATATCGGCGGCGTCGTTATCTGTGTTCGCTCTGACGTCGATTATTTCGACGTCAAATTTCCCGATTCCGTCCAAGGGTGGCGCAAGAAGTGGATGTATGTACACGAAGAAAGCTCTGATTCAGTAGAGTGCAACATTGCCCCTTTCGACGGAAAAACCAAGATTCTTCGCCGCCGCTCCTGGGACGCTGAAGCTACCGAAGAAGAGAAATTGGCGACAGAGGCGCTGATGACTCGCATCCGTGAGCTTCAGAATACCCGTGGCAAGGAGCTATCGGGTATCCAAATCACAGCCTACTTCCTTAGGATTAGAGTGCAGCCTCTGCAAGCTCGAAAAAAATCCCCTTTGGACGTATGCTGGTGATGAAGATGTTGAGAGGCTCTCCACAGATCTTCCTGTGAAGGACTTGGAGAAGCTGATTCGAAGAATCTCCAAGCTTAACAAGAAAGACACCACTCCATCTTCTTGCAAAGTTAAGCCATTTTGTAGCACCAATCCCCTCCCCGAGGTAATTTTCTTCCTGACTATGAAATTGTCTTGTCGAATTTTTTGCATCTGTCGACTTCTTTTTTGATGACATTTTTTGACATAACTGCTTGTCAATACTCCTTATTTTTAACAGGGCCACCTTGTTCTATCTTCTCTTCCTCCCCTTCCCGAGGGTGGGGAAGTCGAAGAACGGGCCGTTGTCACCGACGAAAACCAGGGTACTTCTCGCCCTGAAAGTGAAGTCGCGGGTTCCCAAAAATCCGCGGCTTCTCTTGAAAAGGAGAATGAAACTGAGGCTACCTCGTCTACACGCTCGTCTCTCCCCGCTGCTTCTCCAAAGGGCAAAAGGAAAAGCGATGAGACTGTTGACTCTGGGACCTCCAAAGCCGGTGCTTCCCGTGCCGAAGAACCTGCGCCTGATGCTGGGAAGAAAGCTTTGGATCTTTACGAAGCTGCTCTTATCAGCTCGTAAGTTTTTGATGCACTATATTTGTCTCTTCTCGATACCTTCTCAAGTTGCGTTCTTATCCTGTCGCTTTATTTGTTGTAGTGGCGATGAAGAGGAGGATGCACCTATTGACGCGACTGCTCGAACGAGTACGTCTCGTACTTTAGTTGTCTCGGAGGCTCATCCCGATGGCGACGAAACTTCGCCTCCTCAACAAAACGTAGAGCATCCAACGCCAGCTGTAAGCCCCCAAGCTCCTTCGCCGAAGAGAGCTAGGGTAGAATCAGCCAAGGAACCAACCTCGTTAGTTGGTTGTTCCTCGACTCCTTTGATGGAAGAGGTAAGTTATTTTCTTTTTTCCTGTATTGATTTCACTGCTTTGAATTTCCCTCTCTTTTTTCTTCTTGATGTCGATCTTTTCTTCTTCCTATATTGATCCTTTTTGCATGGTGATTTCTTCAGCCTTTCATGAAAGAGCTTATCCGTTTCGGTACTCAATTTATCGGGTACCGCGAGTATGCCGCCAAACTTGAAGGTACCCTCTTTTTTTCTTTTCTGTCTTTCCTTGTCGAGTATATTCTGTCACTATTCTGTGCTGCAGTACTTTACTTATCTGTCTTATGATGGCAGAAAAACTTGCGGAAGCCAACAAACGCGCTGACGCTCTTGCTGCTGAGTTAGAGCAAAGCGAAACAGCTCGCATGAAAGCTGAAGCAGATGCTGCTGCCGTCGAAGATCTTCAGAAAAGACTCGACGACGCAAAAAATGCTCTGAGCGAAAACGTAGCTCAACATTCTGCTCGCGAGGAAGAAATCCTTAGTCGACTGGAGTCGCAGAGTCGACGTTTTGTTAGTAAGTGCTCACACCCTTGCTGCTTTCTTGCGTCGTCTTTGTTCCCTTTTTCCTTTGATTAACTCTTTTTTATGCTTTAAGCAGGGAGAACAAATCAAGAGTATGAGCTAGAAAATCCTGACGGTGAGCAGCTCCTTGATGCGCTTTCTCTCCTTCAAATCCACTGTACTGAAGCTCGTGACGGCCTTGCTGAAGCTAAGCTTGGCCTGTCGCGGCTTTTCCCATATTTTTTCAAGAAGAAGGAGGAACCCGCAATTTTTATTGATCTCGCCAAGTGCTTCACTTCCCAAGAGGACCTTGGACTCCAACTTCGCCAGGAAGGGTTGAAAGTTGGTGTCGAAGGTACAATTGCCTTGGTTGCTAATAGCCAACAAAACATCGATGGACAAGGGTTGGCAACACAGAGGAGATCGAGACGAAGAAGTGGCAGTCGCTAATTAAAGCGGCGAAGCCCAATTCGAAGAAAATCCTTGACACCCTTGGCTACAAGGCAGCTCCTGCTCCCAGTTCTTCGAAGCCGGAGGTCAAGTAGACCACTTTGCTTTTTATTTTAGTTTTTACTCTCTTTTGGCGCTGTCGCCTTAGTAGCTTTTGGCGGCAACTGCTTCAGTAGTTTACTAGGGATCCTTCTTTTGTAATAGCCATGTATATACTTTGAGAATTAATGGAAATCTATCTTTGCATGATGATTGATGTCGAAACTTTATTTGTCAGTTGATTTTTGACAATTATACTGCAACTCCTCGTCCTTCCGAAGTTTTTCCTACTTCATCCTGTTCGAAGAAAACGCCTGTCGCTGCCGAATTTGCTGGAGATTCGTCGAATAAAAACTCAGCACAAGACTTGGAAGAACTTCGCCAACAGCTCCAATCCACGAAGAAGCAATCACTTATGATAATGGAACAGTCCCGAAGATCTTTCGAGAGGGAAAAAATTGCGCTGCAACAAGCTCGAGATGCCATAGCTGAAAAGGAGACCACGGTTGCTGAGGCTGCTGCAGCTACTGCTCGAGAAAATTTCATGCTTCAGCTGCTGACGGATGCTAGCTCAGATATGATAGGTGTGCATTATTAACTTAGTCGTACTTCTTTTTTGTCTTGCTTGTCCCATCTTTTTACTGATTCTTTCAAAATAGGATCTTTCTTGGACACTGCTGCCGAAGATGAGCGTGTCGAAGCTCGATCCAATGCACTTCTCAGACTTGCGCGGGATCATGGTTCTAATTTTTGGGGTACACCTGATCATACCCGCCAGATCGTCAGATTTCAAGATCGCGCGCTCCAAGTCCGCGAATTTCTCGACTTCTGTACAAGGACCTTGTCTTTGGTCTACGGCACCATGTTTCCTCGTAATAAAATGCCAGATACCCTTCCTGCTCTGATGGACAAATTTCGGGATGCTCCTCGAATCCATGGCTTTGTGCGGGCCCAATTAGCTGCTGGCGCAAGGTTTGCTATGATTATGATAAAGATCTGCTACCCGAAGTTAGATGTGGGTCAGATTGTTCCCAAGTGCCTGGCCAAGATGGCGAAAAGGAGGAGGAACTTTGGCAAATATGATGACGTTGTGACCCCTGTTGCAGAAGACATGATGGACGAGCTTCTTCGGATGGATGCCGAATTCTTCGTGAAGGGCAGCTATGCTGAACATAGTACTCGTGCTGTAAACAATGAACGGTTGACTATAGATAATATATTGGGCAACAATTGAAGATTCACTGCCTTTGAATTGTATCTTGTATGTTGTAAACGTAATCTATATTGTAAAGTCACTAGATTTGTTCTTTTTCATTGTCAAGCCCCCGGGCGTTTTGGTGGCGATGTTTTTCTTTGTATAATGCGAGGTTGACCCAAGGCATAATAAATTATATTGAGTACTATTTTGCGGGTGTTAGCCCCCGAGCTTTTATGTTGATCACTATTTTTACGTCGCCGTTATATTTTTGCGAGGTGCTTTACACCAAGGCGAGATATTTTGCAAGTTGTATTCGTCGACACTGTATATATATATATATTGTATCTTCTGGGTGCAAGCTCCAGAGCCTGTCAAAAGGATATATAACTCCACTATCTTTATTATATTGCAGCACCGCGAGCCCGCCTCATTAAAAACCTTTCCCGGCCCCACTCGGTGCCCCGAAAAAGGAAAAGAGTGCGTCTGAAAACTCGCGGGCGTTTCAGTACATTGTATGGTTACAAAGGAGACTATATTTCGGCTTCTAAGCGTAAAACGCCTGAGCTGCGCCACGTTCCAAGGATTTGGCTCAGCAATCCCCGTCTTCTTGTCCTTGATTCTGTATGCTCCTCCTTCAATTACTTCTGTGACGATGTAAGGTCCTAGCCACGACGACTCGAGTTTTCATGGCTTTTTTGATTGAGTCGTAAAACCAAATCTCCAACTTGAAAAGATCTTGGTCGCAATCGTCGACTGTGGTAGTTTTTCAGGTCCTGTTGGTACTTGGCGACGCGTGACAACACTTCATCTCGAGCCTCATCGAGTGCATCGACATCATCCTCTAGAGCTCTTCTCGAAGTTTCTTCATCGTACTCTGTAACTCTTGGAGAATCATGCTCTATTTCTATCGGCAATACTGCTTCAGCTCCATGGACCAAAAAGAACGGCGTCTCATGTTTCGCTGTATTTGGTGTTGTTTGGATGCTCCACAACACGCTTGGTAACTCCTCTGGCCAAGTATGTCGAGCTTTTTCCAACGGTCCTAACAGGCGCTTCTTGATACCATTGCAGATGATGCCATTGGCTTTTTCGACTTGACCGTTGGTCTGTGGATGTGCGACAGACGCAAAACTCAATTTAATGCCCACTTCTGCGCAGTACGCTTTGAACTCCTTGGATGTGAAATTACTGCCATTGTCTGTGACGATGCTATGAGGGACTCCAAATCGAAAACAATGCTTTTCACAAACTTGATTGCCGACGCGCCGTCCGGTGAATTTATCGGCTTTGCTTCTATCCACTTGGTAAATTTATCGACAGCAACAAGCATATACTCATATCCTCCTGGCGAAGCTTTGTGTAACTTTCCCACCATATCGAGACCCCATTGAGCAAAGGGCCAAGACAACGGGATTGGCATCAACTCTGCTGCCGGAGAGTGAGGTTTTGCGGCGAATCTTTGGCACGCGTCGCAAGTTCGCACTATTTCTTTCGCGTCCTCAATTGGTGTCAACCAATAAAATCCTGCTCTGAAAACCTTGGCCGCGATAGCTCGACTGCTCGCGTGATGCCCGCATATTCCTTCGTGTACATCTTTCAGGATTATCCTTCCTTCTTCGGGTGTGACACATCTCTGTAGCACACCTGAAATACTTCGCTTGTACAACTCCCCTTTGACCACAGTAAAAGCTTTAGAACGTCTAATTATTCGCCTTGCTTCAACTGGATCGTCGGGTATTGTTTTCCTTAGGTTATAAGATATATATGCCTGCATCCATGGAATTTGCACCATCATGACTAGCTCATGCTCCTCTGCTTCTTCCAGTGATTCTTTTGTAACACCCGAGGGTTTTTCATCCTTCTCCTTCTTCTTTGGTTTCATTGGCTTTGTTGATCTCTCGCTTATTTCTTCTTAAAACACGCCTGGAGGAATCGCGAGACATTGCGACCCGATATTTGCAAGAACATCGGCTTCATCATTGCTCAACCTGCTGATGTGATTTACCTCGCATCCATCAAACAACTTTTTCAGCTCATTATACATCTCCTTGTATGCTATCATACTCTCGTTGACTGCATCACATTGATTCATGACCTGCTGTGCCACCAATTGTGAGTCGCCAAAGATTTTCAATCGGGTTGCACCACAAGCTTTCGCCATCTTCATCCCGTGTATGAGAGCTTCATATTCTGCTTCATTGTTAGACGCATTTGGGAACGTCATCCGTAAGACATACTTTAATTTGTCGCCTTCAGGTGATATTAGTATCACGCCTGCTCCAGCGCCTTCTAGCCTTTTGGACCCATCAAAGTTCATAGTCCAGGTTCTCGATAAATCTGGAGGCCCTGTATTTTGTAGCTCTATCCATTCTGCGATGAAATCTGGTAAGATTTGCGACTTTATTGCTTTTCTCTTTTCATACGTGATGTCCCGAGGGGAAAGCTCTATTCCCCAAAGGGAGACACGACCCGTAGCTTCTGGGTTGTTTAATATATTTGATAGAGGAGCCTCATTGACCACTACTATCGGGTGCGCCGAAAAATAGTGTCGCAACTTTCTTGCCGTTGTAAACACTCCATACGCCAGCTTCTGGTACTGCGGGTACCGCTGTTTTGAAGGCGACAATACTTCGCTGATGAAATATACTGGCCTCTGTACTCCATGGAGCTTTCCTTCTTCCTCTCTTTCGACTACCAGAGCCGTGCTGACCACCTGAGGTGTGGCTGCAATGTATAGTAGGAGGGGTTCCTTCTCTTTAGGCGCCACCAAGATTGGTGGTGTCGAAATTGTGCGCTTGAGACTCTCAAAAGCTCTATCTGCTTCCTCGTTCCACTGAAATTTCTCTCCTTGTTTGATCAGTGCATAAAACGGCAATGCCTTTTCTCCCAGCCTGGCGACGAATCTGCTTAAAGCCGCGACTCGCCCCGTCAGCTATTGTATTTCTTTCAACTTTGTCGGCTTCCTCATTGTTACGATGGCATGTATTTTCCCTGGATTGGCCTCGATCCCTCTTGCTGATACCAGGAATCCGAGAAGTTCTCCCGCAGGAACACCAAAGGAGCACTTCGTCGGGGTTAACTTAAGGCAGAACTTGTCGAGGTTGTCGAAGGTTTCTTTCAAATCTTCGATCAACGTTGGCACCTTTTTTGATCTTATGACGACATCGTCAATGTAGACTTTACATTTTTTCCAATCTGTGTTGCAAGGCACTTCTGCATCATCCGCTGATATGTTGCTCCCGCGTTTTTCAAACCAAAGGGCATTGTTCTATAGCAGAACATGCCGTAAGGTGTTATGAACGCTGTCTTGGCTTCATCATCTTCTTTTAATCTGATTTGGTTATAACCAGAATAAGCGTCCAAGAAGGAAAGACGTTCACATCCTGTCGTGGAGTCGATGATTTGATCGATCCTTGGGAGGGGAAAGTGATCCTTTGGACAGTGTTTATTGAGACACGTAAAGTCGACACACATGCGAAGGACTTTCGTGTTTTCCTTCGGCACCATCACTGGGTTAGCTACCCACGTGGCTTCTGTAGATATCTCTTTAATAAAACCAGCATCTTTGAGTCGATCTATTTCTGATAGCATAGCTTTGCGGTTTGGTTCCGAGAAACGCCGCAAAGGTTGTTTGATTGGTCTCGCAATTGGATCCAAGTTTAGGTGGTGCTCGGCAAGTTCCCTGGGTACTCCTGGCATGTCAGCTGGATACCATGCGAAGATTTTCCAGTGCTCACGGAGGAACTCGACGAGCGCGCTTTCCTATGCGAGGTCCATATTTGTTGCAATGGACGTCGTTTTCTTCGGGTCCATCGGGTGGATCTGTACCTCTTTTGAATCCTTAGCAGTGTTAAAGGTTGGTTCCCTGAGTGGCCTCCATGTGTCTGGCAACACATCATAATCAGTGAGCCTTGGCGCCATATATTCTGCTTGCATCCCGAAAGTTTCCGACAGTTGATGAAAATCTTTGTCGCACTTATCAGCCAGCGCAAAACTTCCCTTAATTGTGATTGGTCCCTTAGGTCCAGGCAACCTCCATAATAAGTATGTGTAATGAGGTACCGCCATAAACCTGGCATATGCTGGTCGTCCCAAAAGGCGTGATATTGCGACGGGAAATCCACAACTTCAAACTCTAAGTTCTCTATCATGTAGTTTTCTCGGGTCCCAAACTGAACGTCGAGATTGATCTTGCCCAACGGATATCTTGGCTTCTCTGGCGTGATCCCGTGGAAACGTGTATCAGTTGGTTTTAAATTTGCCAGGGATATGTTCATCTTCCTTAGTGTACCTGCGTACATAAGGTTTAGGCTGCTGCCGCCATCTATAAAGACTCTCGACACGTCAAAACCAGCAATTACTGCGGGTAAGATAAGTGCAGATTGCCCTGGTCGAGGAACTTGCTGCGGGTGATCCGCAATTGTGAAGCCAATGTCCTGTCCTGACCAATTTAGGTACTCGACTGTTGGTGGAGGCATCTTCTCTGCCATGAACACTTGCCGCGAGATTACTTTCTGCGCCCTGTTAGATGGCCTAGCTTTCTGAATCATCGAGACCGCACCATTGGAGTTAGGGTCAACATATGGAGGTGGGTGTGGTGCTGTCGCTATTCTGAGCTGGTGCCGGTTTTCGTCCGTAATTGCGGGAGGAGGTGGGAGGTGGATCTCACTCCTTGGCCCCTGGGGTTCCTGTTCATTGCTTGGGCATTGGCGATCCCTGCGGCCCGCAACATTGCTTGGAAATTGCGGCAGTCTTTTTGGAGATGTCCTGACTGCCTCTTTCCATTACTGTCGAGATAGAAGTGCATCTGACATGGTCCATTCATCATTTCTTCGGGAGACACATAAGGTCTCTGAAACCTTGGTCCACTATTTTGCCTGTTACCACGGAAATCACCTTTGTTGTCGCCTTGTTGCTCATTACTCCTTTGATAATCATCTCGACTATTCCATCCAGAATTTCCTCGGAAACCAGCCGATATGTGGCCAGGAGCATCATTATTGTAGAACTGGCGAGAAAATCGCCTTCTATTTTGAAAATTTCGACTGCGGTCCTCCTCTGGCGACCTATGTCGCTTGTTGTGTATCGCATCTTCTCCATCTGCCCATCTGTTTGCTATCTCCATCAATGTTGATATTGTCTTGGGGTTGGTTCTCCCTAAGTCTTCAACGAAATCTCCCCGTCGAATTCCTGCCACGAACGCGTCTATTGCTCTCTCGTCAGATATATCCTCTGCCAAGTTTTTAATAATGTTCCACCTCTGTATATATTTTCTCATTGATTCGTCGTGTTTCTGTCTACACGCCCTCAGATCTTCCAATGACGCGGGTTTCTTGCAGGTGGATCGGAAATTCCTCACGAAGATATCTTCAAAACTATCCCAGCTGTCGATGGAACCTGGGGGAAGTTTCTTTATCCAAGATCGCGCGGCTCCACTCAAGTGTACTTGGATGCTCTGCATGGCTGTTGCCCTGGTTCCGCCTATCAACTTCACCATCTCGAGGTAATCAACGAGCCAATCCTCGGGATCTTGTAGGCCGTCGAATTTCTTGAAATTTTCGGGTAACTTAAACCCTTTCGGGACTCGAGTTTTTCGAACTCGTCTCGTAAAGCACGGGAGCCCACACATATCTTCGTCGGCAACTTCCGGTGAATGCTGATGTTCTCTTCTTTCTTGTCGCGCTCTATCCACCCTTGCTTGAGCCGCTGTGTCTCTTGCTCCACTTGCTCTCGGTGGATCTTGCACTGCTGCAGTGGGTCGTGGACTATTTTGCCTTGGAGTTCCTTCGGGAGGTGTAGCTGCGAACGCTGTTCCCATGACTCCAACTCCAGCCATTGCCATATTGAACAATGCTTCTCTCGGGTCCCCAGGAGGTGGTCTGGACGCGAGGATATAAGCTTGCGTTGCCATGTACCCAGCTTCTGGTGTTTTCGGGATAATATTTCCCCTTGTATCAATCATCATGAAGGACATGTCGAGATTTTGAATTATATTTCCTCTCTCTGCTTCAGGTATATTTTGCAGCCGAGATCTTGCTCTCCTCCGAGCTTCTCTGTGACTGTCTCCCGAAGTTCCTGATTGTCGACTGAGCTCTGCTCGTCTCCTGCTTGACGCGGAGGCTGCCTTCTTTCTTCTATTCAGGGATTCTGTCTGTTTTTCCATCTCCCTACTTACACGAGCAAGTCTATATTGATAGGCTTGTAATTCTTCTGCAGTAGCAGTGGTGGTCATTGGTTCTGAACCATCCATAGCTTTTGCGGCTCTATCCCACGCTGCCTGCGGGAGCTGAACTCTTAAACGTGGAGTGGTCCCGACATATTTTGTGCCTAAACCTTTTCTGAGATCAGAGGGATCAACGTATGGATTTCCCAAATCGTCGAAATCCTCTGACGTCTCTGGTTGTGCTCGGTTTGTCTCTTCGATCGCGTAGACCTGATGATATCTTGAGTGTTGATTTCTATCAGGATTGGTGACACCATCATAGAGATTGGTGAAGACCTTTCCGATGGCAGCAGATTTGTCGATGAAGTTGAAGCTGTCGACACTGTCGGAGTCGCTGCTTATAACAGAGCCCGCAGACGACTCGAAGGATGTGTCGCTGAAGATCTTGGCGAGCTTTCCGCTTGCCTTGGTGTCGATGAAGCGTGACGACGAAAACTCTTCGTCGCTCGATGAGAAGTCAGAATCGATCGCAGAAAATTCCGACGAGATCGGAACTTCGAGACGATAAGATCCTTCCTTGTTGACGCCGAATCGGAATTCTCCGAACGTCATGACGATGGGCTCCTCCAGATAGGAACATGCATCCAAACGGGAGGGCGGGTGAGGAATAAAATCGACCAGATCAGTTTTTTCCTGTTTACCTCGATCCATCGCATTGCTTGCTACCGACAAAGTCGACGATTCTGGACGTGCCATCGAGATCAGTTCCTTGCAGCCTCTAATTCCCACAGACGGCGCCAATTGACAAGGGATTAACTTGTCAATGCCTACAGATTGTAGACTAGGGTTTTGCTGGAAGTAGAGGGCAAGTAGATCTCGAAGGTTTCAGCCGAAAAGTACTCGCTGATTGTAAAAACTAGGGTTCTGTTGACAATAGATTCGATCCTTTCTTTGTCCCTCGACTCCCCCTTATATAGGAGGTGGAGCCGAGGGTTTCGTAGTATACAAGTTACAGAGTCCGGGAGGGTTTCGCACCCGTCCCGTAAGATTACAAATCTCTATATTTCCTAATACAATCTATCTTTCCTTAACACTAAATGGGCTTCCGAATCTTCTTATTCTTCGAGTCCTGGGCCTTCAGTAAACCCCGGGTACTATCTTCGGTAGGCCCATTGGGGATGCCTATGTCAATCACACCCTTCACTGCCCTGAGGGGTAGCCCTGATCGCTGCTCTTCTCTTGACGCCAAGAGGCCGGCAATCCAAGGCACCTCGAGGACTCCCACATGTGTGTTGTAACCAACGGCGTTCAACTCTCCAGCCACTCCCTAAAAATGAGGATGGTTTTGAGGAGCATTACTTTGTTGTTGCTGCAATTTCTCGAAGCAGCAGTAAATGTTGTGGTTGTTCCCTATTTATAGTTCCCCTGTTGCAGATGTTAGGTCCCCTCTGCGGCTGGGTTCCTTTTATGTTTCCTTAGTTTATCTTTAAGTTGACATGCTTTTGCATGAGACCTGTAAAAAAGCTGAACCTGCTTTTGCTGGGGTTTCGTTGAGTTAATCAATGGAACCGGGGATGAGATCCATGTTGCTCTAAAAAAAATAACTCGGCATGCCCCCGATCTTTTCCCGCGTAAACCCTGAATTCACCCCATGGATCTATATAACTATGGGTTCCGGCTGTATTTGGGTTAAGCACGACACAACCACTTCTTGGCCACCCTTGTCACTATGGCGTCGAATCCGGGTTGCCGATCTTCCCAATCTATCGCCTCCTTTTTCCTGCTCTTCCGCTTCCCCATACCAATAGAAATGTGGCTGGTGAACAACTCGTACCACCATCGGGAGCGAACTCCTCCGCACCGCGCGTGTCTGCGACAGACACTTGCATTCACTCCCCTGCCACGTGGCGCATGTTGTAGGAGCTTGCAGACCGCCACCTCCTCCATCATGGACATGATACAGAGGCGGGAAGACCGTGGGATGCCACGCAAGCTCCCCCACATGCTTCGTCCCATTTTAGCTGACTCCAATAAAGATGGCAACAACGCATCGCAAGGTCCCATCGACACTGACTGTGGGAGGCAATGATGGTATAAGTTTTATGTAGCTCGTAGCAGGGGCGGAGCTCCCCTTAGGGAAAGATGGGGCAGCTGCCCTACCTTGATTTCTGGATAAAAACTACATATATTCACGTATGTTCTTATATGTATACAATGTTCATTAATTTTTGTTATGTAAATCAGACTTTTTAGTTCGATAAGAACTCAGATTTAGATGTTTAAATAGGCAAACAAAAGTTTTAGAAGAGGCACACAACTCTCATGTCTTGATTTATTTTATTTGATATCATCTTCGCAAATCCTTTTGGCGTTCTTGAAGAACAAGTCTACGAGGGGTAAATTTTGAGAAATTCCGAATTTCAACACAACGAGAGGCTACTTCGTGATTAGTCTAATATACATGCAATCCTTACATATCAAAGTGTAATTAAAAAACATGTGCACTTTTAAAACTATTAATAAGTTAGTTCCAATATATATAATAAAACTTATCAAGTATCATGAATAATAACATTAGAAACATCAAAATAGTAGATATGTTTCGTATGAGCATGCTACATAGAGCGAGATATATTCAAAAGCAAAAAAAATGCTATACCCACGGGCAGATCTGTACGGGATTTGTTTACGGGCACGGCGTGGATTTGAGTGATTGGAAGAGAGTCATGCACCAGTTCTTGCAAGATCTCATGGGGTCGCTCACTGTTTGCCAACTCATTCCGTAAAAAAATCCCGTACGAATCTTCCGTAAGTGTAGCATTCTTATTGTGCTGAAAATAAGAAAGATTTTCAAAAAGAAGCTATAGTTTTTCTACTATCTACGATTTTTGAATGGAAATAAAATTTCACTTTTGGTATGTTTATAGGTTCTACTTCTATTTAAAGATGTTGCTATTACCTTACGTTTTTAAATAGTATACCAATTCAAATAAATAACTTTTACCTTGAGTGATGCGATAAAATCTTGATTGGAATCCTTTGAAAATTGAAAAAACTGACTTACACAATACAAATATAGGGGAGGGGGCATCCCCCCCCCCCCCCCGCCCCCCTCCCCAAACTATCCATGGTTCAAGTTAAATAATAATTTATGCCTATGATTTTTCCCTACCAAACTTTTAGAACGTGCCCCGCCACTGGCTCTTAGGAAGGACGAGAGAGATCCAGCGAAGCCGCACCGTGACCGCGAGGAGCTGGAGCAGGAGCATCTGGAAGAGGGATGGCACCAGTCCACCGCGTTTGATGCGTACGTTGCTGCCTCCCTAGATGGCCCTTGCCGATGAAGTATCATGGTGGCCTTAGTTTATTAGGTTACCTAGTGTTGATCCATCTATATTTGTTATGTTCAATTAATCCATGTTCCGAACTATGAGTTGATCTATGATGAACTATGTGCTGATATGTGCTGATAAACAGCCGAAAGGAGTGTCACCAAAGTCAAAATATTAAAATAAGCGAATATGTCCTAATTGCTCGCTAGTTACCATTAGCATATTTGTTGCATTTGTCAACAACATAATTTCGAACACCGTAAAATAAAAAAGTAAAAGTGTATTTGAATGGTTAAATTAATTAATTGTTTATGTATGGCGACCTCTCTGTTTTTTTAGAACACAGTACAACGCAGACGCTCACAAACACGCACATACACTCACTCCTATGAACGCATGCACAGCCTGCGCCAATGAGCACCTCCGAGGGACCGAGCCAGCAAATCTTGAGGTTGACGAAGTCACCACTAGCGCCTCGCTATTGACGGGGCACCTCACCTACCACTAAAGGCATAGCGCCAGTTAAATCATGTAATTAATCCTGATAAATGCAAACACACATGCCAAGTATAGAACTTGAACCTGGGTGGGCTGGTTGAATAGGCGTTTTTTAAAAATTATTAAGGATATGGCATGTAAGAATGAGGAATTAAACTAACATTTATTTTACAAGCAGAAAACCTAAATATGCTAGTCTTAAAAAAGTACAACAACAAGAGCTAAGCAAAATAGGCACAAGATATAAGAACACTATAAGTTCTTCAAGCTCGATGGCTATCAGAAAGAAAGTGAACTCGGGTATAGAGATAATCGATGCACGCGGAGACGAAGATGTATTCCCGTGTTCCCCCACACGAGGTGAGGTACGTCACGTTGGAGAGATGTGGGCTACCACAAAGGTCTCCCGAACACCACGAATGCTCACCTTCTTCTCCAAGCCAATTCCATGAAGAACAAACGCACTTCCCTTATGGTTAAAATTTCCTCCACTCCGGAGATGGCAAGCTCCACAACCACTTCAGAATCTCCATGAAGAATAAGCCCGACCCTCTTCACAATCTTCCACGAAGAGATCACCTGAGCACCAACCGCCAAGCCAACTAGGAGGAAACCCCTCCAAGAGTAACAAGCTCACGGTCTCTCACTTGAACTAATCGTAATGAAGAGCTCAAAACTTATTGAAGGATGCAAAAGCAAGAACACCAAAGGTGTTCAAATCCCTCACACTCAAATCCCACTAAAGCAACAAATATCATGGAGGAACTAGAGAGGAAGAACAAGGAGGAAATCAACAAATGACTCAAAGATCTAGATCCCAAGATCCCCTCACAAAGAGGAGGAATTGATTGGTGGAGTTGAAGATCTAGATCCCCTCTTTCAAATCGCTCAAGAAAATGCAAGAATCATAGGAGGGGTGGAGAGGAAGAGAACTTTTAAGGTTCAACAATGGAGTGGAAGAGAGAGGGAGAGCAAAAAAATAAAATAGTTGACCTTACCTCCTCAAGCATGAAGAAGTGATATATATACATATATATATATATATATATATATATATATAGTCCAAGAAGAAAACTAGCCGTATGAGGATAGAGTCGAGCCACCCGGTGTACAACTCGACAAGGCCGGGCTACCCGGTGCCACACCCGACAGGTCGGGCTAGGTGCCGACCTACCCGGCAGCAGCACCCGGTGGGCCGGGCTGGGCGTCGACCTGCCCGGCGTCTGGGTCGGTCCTGTCGGGCACTATGCCGTGTTGCTCGACTATGCTCAAATGCTCACTTTTCTCCGAGAACTAAAAACTCTTCTCACTTTGTTCCCGAACTCCGATTGAGATGAAACCAATTTTGTTGGAAAGATAACAACGAATAGAACCCCAACAAACACTGGATATATTAATACTCCTCACGAAATGTTTTTAGAGAGGAAGCCTCACAACATCAAGAAATTATAAAGATGTCCAAACTCGAAAACGCAATCGAAGATGCATACGGATTCCGTTTTCGATGAACTTGGGTTTGTTGAAAAGCTAGCAACAAGCTCAAGAACCTCACATAGAGAAACATCAAGAAGCAACACGAATATAGGGATGCAAAGTATGCAAATGATTGAGCTTCCTAAGACGATATGATCAAGATACCAATCGAAAAGCCCTCTTGATAGTGCGGCTATCTATCCTATAATCTGGTCTACCAACAAGCACCTTGAGACCGGTAAAATGAAAATCTAGCAATGCCATACCTTTGCCTTGCGTATCCCACTTGATCTTGATGACAACGCTTCAAGCTCCACTCAAGCTGGAATGCCTCACTTGATCATTGTTTCTTTGTGAAGACTCACAATTGCTCCCCCATACACCATGATGGATAGCTTCATTGAGGCACATCTTCACATGTTCATTATCACCAAATGGACGGAAAGCTTAGAGCATGATATCTTCAATGTGCTCATCTTGAACTTGCCCTTCTCAACCTTGATGACATCCAAAACTTGATGCCATCCTCTCATGGGCTATCTGAGATCATACTCTTGATGCATGCCCATGACAAGATACATAACCCACATAAACAACACAAACGCACATATAGTGGGTTTGCTCATGAAGCATAATTGACAAGGCTTACCACCCACAAGATCACATGATCCAAAGTGCCACAATATTTATGCTTCATGAGTTGACCAACTTGAATTCAATCTACACTCTTAGTCTTGGTCAACCATGTATCTTATCAAGCTCTATCAACATATCTTGAGGTCAACCATGTATCTTCTCAAACAGGGCATAGCCCCAGTTCCATTGCTGAAACTAGAAGTCACAACGTTATTACAACACACACACACACACACACACACACACACACACCTTGCCAGGTTCACCCAAACTTACACATCAAAATGAAACTAAGGGGGATGAGTCTTAGCACACTCATATATCATCTAGCACACTCGTTTAATGTGTTATTTTCGGTTTTGTTTAAGTATATAATCTAGGACACTCGTTTTTTTAAATTATAATCTAGGATACTTGATTTGTTCAGATAACAAGCCTAGAAAGACCAAAATGCAAACCGGCATTTTATTCGCTTTAGAAATATATTAAATGAGCCTAGACTTAATCGGGCATCGAAATAAAGCGGATGAGTTGTACGCAATCAAGTATTGGCCGCGACATACTTTCTGTTAAATAGACCCGTTTGCTCTATCAAATACTACCCATTGTGATCCTCTTTTTTATTGATTTTTTAGGGGTTCCTCTTTTTTATTGATATTACGGGTAACCCAAAGAAGGGCCTAATACAAGTCGACCTTCATTCACTGTAGAACATTGAATTGGGCCTACACCACAGTGAGCAGCGAACTGGACTGTCGCGGTGTAGGTATGGGAATTCTATCCGGGTCGGGACATAACTTTGCAGGAATAGGCCTTGGACCTTTATTCAACTTTGAATATAATCTGGGTTCTTCTGTGTGTCTTGTTTCAACTTGAATAAATTGGCCTTGGGCCTAATAATTTAGGCCCAGTAATTTTCTTTGCGTGTCTTGTTTCAACCTGAATAAATTGGCTTGGGCCTTTAGTCAATCAATCTGTCCCAAAGACACCTCAACGCGTAGCTGACAAGTGGGACACCTAGTGAATCCAGTAGGTCCCATGTCTCCATGTGGGCTCGATAGATTATGTAGGCCCATCAAGCTCTGACATTCGGGGCACACGTCCAGAATTGACACATCTCATGTGGGCCCAACGAGGAATGCCACATGGGACCCATGTGGGCCCGACAGATTATGTGGGTCCACCAAGCTCTGACATGCAGGGTCACGGGTCTAGAATTGACACATCTCCATGTGGGCCCGACGGGAATGTCACCTAGGACCCACGTAGGCCCGGCATATTATGTAGGCCCACCAAGCTCTGGCATACGGGGTAGGCGTCCAGAATCGACGACAGACAGACACTTGTGATCGCACGTGCGCAAAAAAATTGGCATGACAACTGACATGTGGAGCCCATGTTGGTCCTACTGACGGGCCTGGTCCACTTCGCATGCTGGGAGGCTGTCGGAACAGGCGGCCCCACGCAGGAAGGTCGTGTTGGTACCTGACATGTGGGTCCGAGTGCTGCAAATCAGGTACATGTGTGGAGACATGGGTGTCTCCCCTTATAAATATGGGTCCCAGTGTTGTAGGCCTTGGACTCTTGTGCGTGCAAAGTCAGGCAGCGGACAGAAAAGTATATGAATAGAAGTGTGCAGAGAATGGGTCAGGTATAGCCAGCGGCCTGAAGTCCGGCTCTTTGTGACCCCCCCTCCCCGAGTCCACGGTTCGGGCCGCCCACCTCCCGTGACGCTTCTTTCTGTACAATCGTTGATGTTTAGAGGTTGCCCGTCAAGATTTTTCGGGGTCGAGCGGCCCAAAACGGCACCTGTGACGCAAAAACGCGGATTCGCTGGCGGATTTCTCAAACGTCAACCATGTTCCTTCATTGATACTCCAGCTTCTTGTAGTGTAAACCTTAGTCAACCATAACTCAACTCATGAGACTACCATGACACCTGCTTAGAGCCATATCTTGAGTTCTTCTCTTGAAATCAAACACTCAAGATCTTGATGCCAAAACCCAAGGTATATATTTATCTTCATGACATCCACACTTGAATCCAACACATGGACTACAAGAATTACCTATGTAACATTCCTTCATATGCACACAATGAAAACATTAGTCCATAGAGAATTGTCATTAATTACCAAACACATTTAGGGGCAATGTACCCTTACACTGGTTCCACTACAAGGAACCTAACCACCAGAGCCAAGCTCACTTTGCGGCAACCTCTCAGTTTTGAGTATGCTACCAAGCCCTATGGATCTCTACGGGCTTAAGCAAACACAACATGGCTAGTGTGCCTTTGGGATCTTGTAATCACAAATGTGTTTGTTGTTGGGAAAACCAATATAGGTCTCTTAATAGAAAATATTAATACTGAGTTGTTTGCGGGCAAATTTTACATTGATGATGTCATGTTTGATTACACAAACAAAACTTTCAGTGAAGAGATCAAAAAAATGATTGGGAAATTTGAGATATCAATGATGGGAAAGTTGAAGATCTTCCTTGCATGTAATGATCCAATGGAACAAAAGAACTTTCTATCATTTCCAGTGCTACAAAGTAAACAACCTCTACCGACAAGAAAAATCCGAAGTAATATAATCAGCCAAGTTTCCAATAAAATTTGTTTTAACTGAGAAGGACCTGAATTGCATTAAAAAGAATAGCTGAGGTGCCATGGAAGAAATGTACTCCCTCTGTCTATATAAGGATGTCGAATATTTGTCTAAAATTAGATGTATCCATACACTAAAAAGTGTCTAGATACATCTAAATGTAGACAAACATTCGGCACCCTTTATAGACAGAGGTAGTTTTCTTTTTCAAGAAAAGCAATCTGACGCATTTTATTTATTAGCCAACAAAGTTACATCATGTAATGCATATGGAAGGATGAACCTTGGAGGCTCTCTACCCCAGCTCATTACTAAATTAGAATTATACGATTCCTTGGCTAGTAGGTGTGCCTGCATCTCTTGAACAGTGCTCAAACTTTACTTTCTATATTTAAAGTGATTCGCCTTACTGAAAAATGTAGGAACAAATTGCAGGATTGGTTATATGGTAAAACTTCTAATGAAATAAAGAAAAGTTTCTTGAGATTTTACTTGATCTAATTTATGTTTTGAATTGTATACAAAGTGGAAAAACTTCCATGGTTTCCAATAGCCAAACTAGACAATGTTTATAGAGGAGAAGAAAAAAAAAAGGCGAAGTACTACAATCGTCCAAATTTCTTACGAAATTCGTTTGAACCCAAAAGGGCTGGAATTTCGTGAGTTCAATATGAAATCACCTAATCTGGAGAGACCGAAACGAGACCACTTTTGAAAGAAGAACAAACATTCCAGCTCGTCATTATAATAGCATTGTAGTTGATGACGAATCCACATCGAATCTAGGTCAAAGTGGGCAAATCAATATGTTACTTGTGCGCCACAGCATAGTCCACTTTTGCTTGAAATGAAAAGGAGGGGAGGGAAAAGTATTCGAGATACATTTATATCGTCCCTAGGTCGCAGGAACACAGGCTGCTCAACCCTATAAAGAAATCTCATCACTTGCGTTGTCAATGATCTCGAATCTCACTGGAATCTCAACTGTATGGGTCCAATTAGTATGAAACTAATTAAGCTACCTGTAGGTCAGTCCCTTGCCATAAAGTTTGCAGTTCTTGCTGGACGAGGCCCTACTACACGCATTTTGTTTCCTGTGGTTGTTAGATTTTCATCGTTAAATCAGCAACATCTCAAACGAAAAACTATATTTGAGTCGGAGTTGGAGCTGCTGCGCGAGGAGTTACTTGTTTGGCATAGATCGGTTTGAGCTTGACAAATCCACTAACTCTTCTTGGTGGCCGTTTCAACAGAAAAGTCGGAGTTGTTGCAGATGCTGATGACGCCAGTGGGCAACCTCAACAAGGATCCTCACTACAGTGGCGTGTACGTGTGGGTTTTTTTTTTTGGGTAGCTAGGGTGGATGTGTGCAGTTTTTGTGGGTAGCTAGGGTGGATGTGTGTATCATTGTGATAGTCGTGTTCCACAACTCGCCGATGAGGATGGCTTAGCACCATCTCAAATGAAAAACTATTTTTTTTAACCTGATGAAAACCTGTTTTTATGTAATTTTCTGAGTTTAGAGTACATACAAACATTTACTCTAATCATGTACTATATCATACTTCTTCCGTTTTAATGAACAAGGTTTATAGTTTTTTTTTAAATGTGAAGCTGAGCAAGGTTTAATCAAACTTTTAGAAAAAAGAAACTATAAAGAACTATGGTATTATATAGATATCACATAAAAATATATATTCCATGGTGTATCTAACTGTGTTGATTTTGAATTGTACGAGTTTTTCTAAAACCTTGATCAAATTTTACGTAATTTGACTTTTAGAAAATAAATATAACTTTATTCACTGAAATGGAGGAAATAAAAGGGTTGTTTCTGACAAGCTAGTTTTTCTTCAAAAAAACATGTTATAAACAGTTAACTACAAATTCATTGCTCGGGAAAACAAGCAAAACAAATGATTATCTTACTAACTGCTTTCCTCAAAAAGAGGGAAAAATGATTATTTACCCTAAACAATCATGGACTAGCATCCTGCACGGCGTGTGGGAGTGAGCCACGCAGCTGCCTGCCTATACACAAGCTCTGGAGAGTAGTGCACACATACCTAGAGCCACTTTGGTCCAAGAGCTCCTACACTGCCGA
Organism: Lolium rigidum; assembly: GCF_022539505.1. Taxonomy (NCBI): domain Eukaryota; kingdom Viridiplantae; phylum Streptophyta; class Magnoliopsida; order Poales; family Poaceae; genus Lolium; species Lolium rigidum. The sequence continues at coordinate 53,098,450 of NC_061511.1, read as the reverse complement.
AGCTCCAGCCTCCTTTTGGACCAAGGCCAAAGGGTGGTCAAACAAGCCACCACCCCGCATGAATGCCCTGCCCCCTGCCTGCAACTTTTCACCATAGTACAAAACTACCTGAGCCCACTGCATCAGTGCTAATCTCCGGGGTAAATGAAGAACATTGAGGATAAAAGTGGAAACGGTAAGTAGTAAATGGTGAGGCTATCATGTGGTGTGTTGCTACGAGGCCTTTGTGAAAAAGCTCACCGTCCAAATTGGTGCTCCTCATCTCTCATCTGCCGCGGCGTGCCGTCTTAAAAACTGCCGCGTCTTCGACCGTCTTTTGACTGCTTTCTGCCCATCAAACGCTACCATGCCCTGCATAGCTTTGCTTGCTCGCTTGCTGCTCCTATCATATCCCTAGCCTGTGGGCAGCAGATCAGATCAGAACACACCTTGGTTGAATTGAATGGATGGATGGGACGTCTCATGAACCGGAACATTTCTTGCCGCCTCTCCTACCTAAACATGAGCATGCCGGCTGAAACAGAGGAGCATCTAAGGCTGGTGCCAATGCACCGCCCGCCTCCCGCCCCGCCACGTCAGCTTTTCTCTCATTCTCACCCCACTCTCACCTCACTCTCACCCCACGGTGCCAGTGCACGTGCTATAGTGCGAGCTCTTGCCTCCCTCTCGCCCCACTAGCGCCTCCCTACCGCCCCCACTAGCACCGCTATCGCCTCCCTCTCGCCCCACTCTCGCCTCCAACGCGGGCTATAGGCGGACGGTACCGCGCCCTAACGCCGGGCGCCCGCGCCACCGCCCGACGCTACCGTCCCGCCCCTCTCCCGCCTGCCTCTCGCCCCGCGCTGGACGGTAGCGCCTCCACTCCCGCCTCCATTGGCACCAGCCTAAATACTCCCTCATGCCTAAAATTCGTTGCATATAAATTTTAGTTAAAGTTAAAAACTTTATAAAGTGTGATCCTATATATTGATAAAAATATAAATATATACAATGTCAAATTAATATTATTAGAATGTAGGAGAATTGAATGGATGGATGGATGGATTATTCAGAGATTCTGGACAAATTAGAATGTAGGAGAATATGAATATACATTTACATTTCTTGTTGCCTCTTCTACCTAAACGAGCAAAGAGATTCTGGATAAGCATATGCCGGCTCAAATCAGAGGAGCATGTTAGCTAAATAAGAATGTACTAGTACTAGTACAAACTATTTCTGTTAACCAATGAGCCAAACAGAGTAAGATGATTCAGCAGTCATTTCCATTTTCTACAGAGGGAGAGACAGAGCTTCCAGTGCCACCTCAGCAGAGCCCCATGCCCCTCTCCCTCAATAACTTCACCCATTACTTCCTCTGCTCTGCATTTGCATTTGTTGTGCTGTGCTGCCACTGAACTCCTCTACCAAACCAACCCACAACACAAACTCCCACAGCTGAGCTCCAACCCCCAAAACCCTACAGACCATCTCTCCACTCCACCCAAAACATTGCAGCAGCTCCCAGCAGTGCCAATGGCGAGGGCCCCGACGATGGTGATCCAGGACGACTACATCGACATGGACCTCACCCCGTCCTCGCCCAAATGCGCGCTGCTGGAGTTCGAGTTCCAGAGCGGCGCCGGCGTCGGCGGCGTGTCCAGGCACAACAGGGAGACCGCCTACGAGTCCCCGGCCGACGAGCTCTTCTACAGGGGCAAGCTCCTTCCCCTCCACCTGCCGCCGCGGCTACAGCTCGTGCAGAAGCTGCTGCAGGAGCAGCAGGTGCGCGTGCCGGAGGTCAAGCCGGCGGCCGCGCCGCCTAGCGCGAGCGTGAGCGCGGCGACGGAGGTGGAAGACGACAAGGTGGGCGCCAAGAAGTACTCTTGGTCCAAGAGGCTCAAGCTGATGAAGCGCTGGACGTCGAGGGAGTACATCAAGTCCTTCTTCTTGGCCAGGTCAGGCGACATTGGCGGCGGCGCAGCTGTGCGGATGGGGAGCGTGCTGGACCAAGACGAGCTCTGCAGCCACCGCAGGTCCTTCTCCGGCATCATCCGGCGGGTGCGTCTGGTGGTGGCGACGAAGGCGTCGCCGCCGGCGACCTCTCCCCTCTGCTCGTCGTCCTCCTCCTCTTCCGCGTCGACGCCGTCCTGCGGCAACCCGGAGGGGTTCTTCCTCCGGCCGAGGACGGCAACGCCGGTGCTCAAGCGGAGCAGCAGCGCCGGGTCGGAGGAGGGTGGCATCCACGGCGCCATTGCCCACTGCAAGAGGTCGCACCAGCAGCTGCTTCAGCAAGGGCGGAGAAGCGCCAGCGGCGTGATGTTTTATTCGCTGTCTAACACCCCCAGGATCTCCACCTCCACCTCTGTCGCCGCCGCCGCCGCCGCCGCCAGCGAGGCGGCGCAAAAAGAGAGGCAGGAGATTTGCAGGGGATGAGGCCATGAGCTTTGGCTGATCAAAGCAAGTTTTTTTTCTTCTTTCTCTCTTTCTGGTTTCTGGGGCAGATGTTTGTGAAGATGAGCAATGTGTCTTGTGAATTATTTGTGAGGAATCAACAACTTCTCTCTGGTTTTTTTTTTCCATTGTTCTCCTTCATGTTTCTATCTCAATGTGCCTGATGGACCAAAGGATCTACTATTCATTTCCCAGATATATATGATCAAAAAAATCAAAACTGATGATCATCTTTGATTTGATTTTCCATGTACCTCACTAAAGTGTTGTTGGGATTGTGAATGAACCATTGTCTGTTCCAAAAGGAAAATGAATGAACTATTGTGGGGGCCGTGTGTACTGGCCTGATGAATTGCGCAAGGGTGGCACTGACTTGGTGGCAGATTTGATTCCACTCAAAGTACACACTACCTCTTGAGACCTTGACCATACCTCCTGTCCAAAAATATTCGTTCCAATCTTGTTATAAATTGGGTCATGCACATTTCCACCTACCTTGCAGACATTGCCTCACACTCCACGTCCCTGCCAACTTCTGATCCACGCTACGTCTCGCCATGCCTTGGCTTCAAAACAAAGTTCGTTGTGAGATCCCACTCAAACGTTTGCTTTTCGTTGAGCTTACACAATCAGATAAAAGATTTCAAGGCAAGCATTCTCTAGCGAGAACAAACAAGCTTCTCAACAAATCATTTGTGCATTTCTGTCGTGTCCTGACAAGATGATCTACAGCTTTAGCTATGAGTACTAGGGCAAGCTTTGATAGTACCTCTATTTTGTTTGCTGAAAAACATATCTGAATCGGATAAATCTGAAACAGTTGGAAGGTAGCATTGGGCACGGAGTCACTGGCAGAGCCACACAACACATAGGGTGGCCAAAAGGCGAGCAGGCTTGGGCGATGATTGCCCGGTTCCCAGTTCTCGCTCCACCATGGCTTGTCCATCTTGTGATTGGGACGTGTCATGGACCTCACGGTTCCCAGTCATGCAATGCGAGCACAACAACCACACCACAGGGAGGACCAGACGAGCACGATAAACCCACGAGAGATTCCCTACTTTCACCGCCCCCTGTGTCCTGGAGCGATGTAGCAACAGCATCTTGGAATTTGGATGTAGCAACAGCATCTTACCAGTGGCGACGCAGGAAAAGGTTTTACCTTTCTGTTGCTCGAGAGGAGGGGAAAAGGCTGGAGGTGAGAGAGATTTCCAATCGCAACAAACACTGCCTTGCATTGGTTCCTGCACGCCCATGGCTGCTATCAGTCGTGCAGAATGATTGTTTCCTTCCGGTCTGGACACGGGCGAGAGAATGAGGCCACATTATCAGAGGTTGAAATCAGCATTCAGAAATATATATACTCGTCTTGTGCAGCCATCGGCGTATTTGCAAACCTGAAAAATAAATACCAAAGGAGTTTGGCAGAGGTGAAGCAGAAGAGAACAATGGAATTACAGTTAGGCTGGAGTAGCAACTGGTAGCATTGCATTGTATCAGTTGTATATTCTAGCAGTACAGGAGCAGGTAATTTGACTGATGGGTCAAAGTTATGGAACAAATACATATTATAATAGAGGTTTCACTGAACCAATGGACCAAGATATGGTTGTTTTTGCTCATGACAGTTGTGGGGTAGGTTGACTAGTAGCACAGTGAAATGCAACTGCCAGGCAGGACAGGCTTCAAAGCTCCATGCAACCTACTTAGATAATTTTATACATTATTGTTTACAGCGATGCCTGTTCCTTCTACAGGTAGAAAGACAAGGAATCCGACAAAACAGGATTTATACCTGTAGACAGGAGGCACCATCTATCTACACTACACCTGTTCAATTCCAAGATCAGTACAAGTTCCTATCTAAAACATACGAGTATATCAGTACAGGTTAATGTTTAGTAAGTAAGAGACAAGCCAAAAACCATACCTTGGCCGGTTCCTGAACAATGTTGGTTTCCCACGAGTAATTTCCTGATTCCTGACTTCCTCCAGCTGCATACGGCCAAGAACTGCATTCGGGCAGGCACCGGCCATATGTCACGTGTAGAATATCCCAACCGGGAGCTCCATGATTGCTGCAATGCTATACTCTTGTTTCTCAATCACAGAGCTAAAAGTTTTTTTTTTTAAGAAATACTATCGGAGTACCACACGTTTTGTCTTTCCTTGAATTGTAGAACCACAATAACTTTGCCACAATGTTTCACAGATATTACAAAAAAAATACTCAAATATAAAATCATGAAGGCAGAGAAGCATCATAAGCAGCTGCTTAATATGTCTGCAACCTTCCTGCAATGTGGTACATAGTCTATCAACTGACAAGAAACCTAGATACCCAAAAAATGATCCGGAGTACACCTTTCGCTGCTCAGAGTGTCTTTTTTCATAGGAACTCAAGAGGCATGCATATGAAGACAAGCAAGCTAGATACAACAGCAAAGGTTGAACCACCATATTGAAGATAAAAGGGTGTAAGCATGTTCAGGGTCCCCCCCGTTCATATGGGAAGCTGCTGCAATGGAGTCTCACTCACCAATTGACAAAATCGAATCACATTTTGAGTACAACAATCAATTTTACAATCATGCTCAAGTGTCTCGCTCACCACTTGGCGCCCCCAATGATCATACTATCATGGTTTCAAGCTGTTGATACAGGGTGTAATTGGTACTTGGTATGTTAATATTACAGCTGAAGAGGATGCTTCGCTTGTTTTCTAACGAAAACTAAGAACACTTCGCATACAGATAAATTTGCATGAATGCATATACTACTCAAAAGGAAAATTAACTATGAAAGATCAACAGCAGGTACAAACACACTCAAGCTTCATTGGGGAGGCTTAGCCTGATGACAATCTGCATAAGTACAAAAAAAAAGTAAATAATCAATCACGAACTAAAGCAATTGTCTTGCACTACTGTTGCGTGTTACCTTTGTTTTGTCATTAGTACCAATATAGTCAGATAGCTTCTTGTCCATAGCTAGCTCTTTTCCAGCCCACCAAAGTTGTATGGTATCATGCTTTTCATCTGAGTTACAAGAATGAACTGAATGGTATGTACAAAATATCCGTTGTTCCAAAGAAAAGGGAGACGAAATAAATTTACACTCTAAGGAGAACATTGCCAACTTGATGGGTAAAACTAGTCCTACTAAAGGTTAATGTGCTTCTAAAAGATTTGCATAGCTTCAGTGGAACTAGAAAATACTGAAATATGACTTATCCAGTGTGCAGTTCAGTCTTTCTCATGTGTTACCATATTTACAGTACAGTTTTTGGATGTTATCTAAACTCATTTGTATTACCTGATTTTGGATGTTGCAGACACAATGCCTCTGAGGACTCTTCGAGAGCATTAGCAGCTGCTTTTTCAATATTCTTGATATGTTCTCTTAGAGCACGAGGGGACAAGAATTTGTTATGCCGAACTTGTACCTGGACAAGATTTAGACACATCTCAACATCTTCACCAGATACTAGTTTCACATTCGACAGCACAACAATCCATAAAGTTTTTTTTTTGTCTGAAGTAAAGAGTGGACAATTTTTGTTTTCGTTTCTCGGTCTAGAAATAAAGTGGAAGAATCAACAAATCATTTGGGCTTGTTTACAAACAGTAATCACTACTAGAATAACCGAGCGAAAAAACTTACTGGTGGAAACAGGGTAACGATCACCGGGCCAAAACCAGCCATTGCCGATGATCAACGCCCTACCAAAAGCTAGCTTTCTATTATCCACATTTCTTGAGAATTAAAGAATTTTTTCTTGACTGAACAATATCAAAGCTAAAAAAAATCCGATAATTTCACTCTTGAATATAGCTGAGGGCTCGAAGCCCTGAATATTGCATGTCTTTTTTCGTTCTCAAGTAAATAAGGGAAGTCAAAGCTAGGAAAGCACCGTGGGTAGTAGCAGCACCACTTGATTCACAGATGAACAAATAAAATACTTCCATGACACTCCCAGTTCCAGCAAAAACAAACCCCAATTTGATGTCGGTATAATAATTGCATATAAGTAAGCATCTGCAAATTCTTATTGATCATCCTCAGATTATGATGCAATAACAATGTAAATGATGCATAGTAGCATAACACCACTACGCAGCAGTGCAGTAGTAGTATACTTGCCTCTAATTCCACTTCATGGAACTTAATTCTAAGGTTGGTTCACTCGGGTTGATGAACATTTATGGAGTTTGGTTCTAAGGCTAGTGTGCTAATCCAGTGTATCTTCCGACTAATATTGATGGCATACCTGAAACTCTTAAAGTTACTACAGAACATCATAAACTGATCCAATCCCCACAAACAAAATCGACAGAACAGGAAGAAATCTGATCTGAAGGCTCTGAGAATTGATTAGACTCGCAAAATTAGTTACACATCCCACAATAGAACAACCCTTAGACCTTTGTTTTTGTAAACTGCAGAGAAGGTGAATTTTATTTCATTTCCTGATTTAGAAATATAGAGCAAGAACCCAGCGATTACTTCTGCTTGTTTAAGAACAGTAACCACCAGCACAATAACCAAACACAAGAAACTTACTGGAAGAAACAGGGTAGGGAACACCAGGCAAATACCAGCCACCTTAACTTAGCAATAGTTTATTATGATCTGCTTCCTAGCAAAAGCTGTACATTTTTCTTGAATATTGAAGACAACGCTTTGAGCTGAACGACATCCAGGCTAGAAAACTCCGACAATTTCTCAAGTAAATAGAGGAGGTCAAGGGCAGGAAAGCACCAACGGTTGTAGCAGCACGCTTGATTCACAAACAAACAAACACATGACATACTCCCATGCCACTCCCAATTCCAGTAAAACAAACCCCATTCTGATGTCAGTATAACAATTGCAAACAGTGAGCATTTGTTAATTGTTACTAAGCAGTCTCAGATTATCATGCAATTCAAATGATGTAGCACTAGCATAACACCACAGTGCACTTATCTCCAGTTCCACTCCATGGAATGGAACTTAGCTCTATGGAGTTTGATTCTATACATAGTGTACTAACCCAGTGTACTTGGTACCCAAACCCCCACAAGCAAAGACGAAACAGGAAGAAACATAGGCATCTGACTCCAACAGCTCGTGAACCGAATCGAGAAGCTTAACTACCTTGGATGCGTAGGCCTCGGCCTCCGACAGAGCCCTCTCGAGCTCCCCGTACGCCGCGGGCGCGTCCGCGCACCGCTCTGCAACGGCGACGCGCGCGTCAGTCTGATTCGATCCGTAACCAATCCACGACTACGGCGGGTAACGCGACGCGGCGCAGAGAAATTCCCCTCACCTCGGAGGCGGCGGCAGAGGGAGAGGACGCGGGCCTGGAGTCCGGCGGTGCCCGCGAGTGCGGCCGCCAGGCCCGCGACGGCGGCCGTGGCGGCGCACTCGTGCAGGAACTCCGTCTCCTCCTCCTCCGGCGATGGCGACGGCGACGGGGAGGAGAAAGTCGACTTCACGTGCAGCACCACCATGTCGTGCGCTCGCTCGCCGGCGTCGCGAAGGTTCTAGAAGCGTCGCGCGTCCTCCGGCTTCGGGGAGATGGCGCGGCCGCGTGCTCGTGTGGGTCGTGCGCCGTTGCCGGGAGCTGATTGACGCCGTCTGATCAAGATTGGACGGCCAAATATTTTGGGAGATGAGGGGCGATTTGCACAAAAATAACCCAAAAGTGAATGAAAAGCACAGACTGACCCTCCGGCGAAACTATTTCACCAATCTAACCCTTTTGTGTGGCGCCCCTCCCACGGGTGCCACACATGCCCATGTGGCGCTCCCTCCTGCCGGCGCCACTGTCCCAGCCGACGTGGCCCCCTCGCCGCTGAGCTGGTGCGCCCATCCAACGTGGCACCATGTGTGGCGCCCGCACTTGTAATTGCCCCACACATACTGTGAGACAATGCGTCTGGGACTTAGCCGTTTTGCGAGGCTCAATGTGTGGCGCCGATGCCACGGGCGCCACAGTAGCCTGTGTGGCGCCGATGCCACGGGCGCCACACATAGAGGCTCGCGAAAACGGCTAAGGACTTATCGTCCGGAGCCCCTGGATGTTTTCGACCCAGAAGTTTATATTAGTTGGCACATGTGGCGCCGATGCCACGAGCGCCACACACTCCAGTGTGGCGCCAGTGTGGAGGGCGCCACACATTGACTTGTGTTAAAACCATGAAAAATCCTACCAAACTCCAACAAGTAGCATTACACATATAATACTTATGAGTACAACATTGGACACAACAAGTAGCAATTTCATGACGTACACATATAACACTTCATAGGTCACATTGTAGCACGTAGATTCAAACAACAAGTAGCATAACAGACCATGGTTCGAAATGACATAGGGTTCACAAATCGATACTTATGAAGATAGATTTCAGAACAACACGTAGCACATCCTAGTAGCGTCCACGATGTGCCGTCCTCGCGGGCTGCTTCCGGATGGCCATCCTCTTCGTCCGTTGTCGTGGCTGCTCCTGCTGCTCCTGCTGCTGCTCCTGCTGCTCCTCCTGCTCCTCCTCCTCCTCCTCCTCCTCTGAAGAGAACGGCTCGTCGTTCCTCATCCTCGACAAAGATGATCTCCCGCGGCGGCCCCTCATCCTCCTCAGTGACAACCTTCTTTCTTCGGTTGACATAATCTTCCGGAGTGTACCGGTTTGGACCCTTGCCCCTTGGCTTCAACTGGTAAGCTGACCTTGGGGCTTGCTTGGAGGTATGCTTTGGAAGTATGCCTTGACTCAGAATTAGCTCGTCCTCAGGAATCTTCACAAACATGAACATATGAGATTACAAAAGTTGAAATTAGTAAGAACTTGTTTGACAGCAACAAAATAGTCCATACCTCCCGCTCTTCTGAAGAGGAAGATGTAGCGATTTCGGCTTCCCGGCAACCTAGCAAGCTGGCTAACCGCCGCATCTTTCGTGCAGTGTTCTGCGTCATGCCGTTCATGGTTACAAAGGCACCACATCATAGTAGCGTACATTCAAAGTTGGTGATCATACCTTAATGAAATACCGCAACGGTCCGACAGGCTTGTCATCTCTCCCGCTCTGCTCCCACATAACCTCGCACTCCTCAGCTGTTTTTTGGATCTCCTCCCGCTGTGACAAACATAGCATACACAATTGAAGCGAGCACATGGCAATGTAGATGATGTACTAGTTAGTGAGAGAATCCATTACCACGAAGTTCAGCTCGGAAGCAATAGAAGTCGATCTCCCTCTCGCGAGCAAAGGTGTCGTGCTGGCTTTGCCCAACCTCATCGAACCGGATGGGGTCGTCCAAGATCTCCTCGGGATACGCGTGCTTAACTAACTCGATACGCGTGTTCTCATGGAACCACTCGAGGTAGTTGTTGAAAGCGGCGAAGTCGTGAGGCACAATCTGCTCAGGGCCAGCATTCCGTGCCGCTTGCAAACAGTGTTGGAATGCTGCGACGTGGCCGCTATGATGGACTGGCCAATTTGTGATCTTCCTCTGCCGCTGCCTATCAAGCCTGCAAGAATCAACAAGTTAGTTTGTACCTCTTCTATCAAGAATCTTCCATCGCATGATTCCAGAAGTTTACCTATGAAGCGCATTGTCCGTGTCTTGCCACACCGGTGGGCACTCACGATACTGACCCAAGCCTGTCTCATCACTCTTTGCGGTTGGTGGTGTTCAACAAGCCACATGCATATGAGTGGGCAGCGCATACGCCAGAACCGCGCCTCCTCCGTGCACTTGTGGTTGAGGTCAGCCATCCCCGCGCCAATATGGTAGTACCTACCATATGGCTCCCATTCCACTGCAGGCATACAAATATCTCGGAATTTAGAACATGCCGGTAGAATCAATGAAAACTAGGATTGCAAAAGAGTGATCGGTTACCCTGCTCGGCGGTAAGAGTGTCCAACTCCGCGGTGTACTTGCTCGTACATGACCATTGGATCGCTCGTCATCTCCGAGACATTGTCCCAAAGGTATGCCCAAGTGGGCTCCCGATCAGGGTTGTGAGGGTGATGAGGCCATGGCCTCTCGTTGAGTACCCTGGGACGCCCAACTGATAGGTGGTCCCAGCTCCATACGGAAAGTAGGAGCATGCATCCACCAATACCGCCGCTCCCAGTCCTGCTCCCAGTCCTACGACAAGCTTCGTCCAACTGCGCACATAAGACATTTGGTTAGTACTTTGTCTAGCACACTACTATAGGAAAATAGTACATAGAGCAAATCATCACCTGCCGGTTGAGGTAGGCAAGTCCCGCTGTTCCCCAACTCCACCGGTTATCCAACACCGTAAGCGCCTTCAGCCAACACCAATGGGCCAGCTTCCCCCCACTGTCAGGAAAGAGAGTCCTCGAAATCATGTACCATAAGTACACGCGGGCGTACGTCCTCCGAGTGTCCTCGTCGGCCTCTTCCGGGCATTCTCCAAAGTTAGTCCCGATCCATTCGAAAGACGCGCCGGCGGGAGCTCTCTTCTTTGGTTACGTTGGCAGCGGAGGAGCCCCGCCAATAAGCACCTCCATCTCGCTGGCGCCACCCATCGAAGCTGTGTTCATACACGGTGGCTCGCCCCGAATAGGTAGTCCAAGGATCATGGAAACATCCCGGAGAGTAGGGGCCATCTCGCCGGCCCTCAAGTGGAAGGTGTGAGTCTCCGGCCTCCACCTGGTCGACAAGGGCGGTGAGTGCCGAGGGGTTCATGTGTGGCCCCCACGGCTTACAAGGGATATGAACGGCATAAGACCGGTAGGGCTGGATGAACTCGTGTACCTCTCGTCATACGGTATATCCGTTGTGCCATGGTAACGAATCTTCAAAGGGTGAAGATCCGTTCCCCTCTCCGTCATATGAACAGCCCGGTGCTCCCTGTCGTACTCTTCATCCAGAAGCCACACCATCCTACATGTTTACATAACCATATTATGAGTCATTCCACTAACAAAAATGAGCAACACATACATGAGAGTTCATATCCAAATACATCACACATATGAATTTCGTAAAACATACCATTCCTAGGCACATAATAGACATATGTAAGACAATAGAATGCATTTGCTAAGCTCCAATTTTGCCTTTCACCACATACATACATAAGGTTCCATACATACACACATACATTCATATCTAGGGTTCCAACAAATATTTGGTTCAAATATGAGTTATTCCATCACAAATAATAGGCATATGTAACAAATTTGAATGCATTTGCTAGGCAAATATTAGACATTTCAACACATACATACATAGGATTTCAACACATACATGTAAAAATTTCATTCAACACATCTAGGGTTCCTACATATCTAGGGTTCCTACATATCTAGGGTTCCTACACATACACATTCAACACATACATAGCCATTTCAAATCTAGTTTCCATGTCTAGGGTTCATGTACAAATCTAGCAAGATCTATGAAATTAGTGGATGAATGTGAGGGATTCGAAGGGGATTACCTTGAGGAATGGATGGGGAAGAGATTGGCCGGACAGATCTGACGAATTTGTGGCCGATTTGTTGGGGGAGAGAGGGAGGGAGGAGGAGGAACCGCCGGCCGCCTTGGGGGAGAGAGGGAGGGAGGAGAAGAAACAGAGAAGAAGATGGTCGGGCTGGGCGCGGGCGCGGGCGCCACACTTAAGTGGATGTGTGGCGCCCGTGGCATCGGCGCCACACAGGCTACTGTGGCGCCCGTGGCATCGGCGCCACACATTGAGCCTCGCAAAACGGCTAAGTCCCAGACGCATTGTCTCACAGTATGTGTGGGGCAATTACAAGTGCATGTGTGGCGCCGTTCGGAAGGGCGCCACACATGGTGCCACGTCGGATGGGCGCACCAGCTCAGCGGCGAGGGGGCCACGTCGGCTGGGACAGTGGCGCCAGCAGGAGGGGCGCCACATGGGCATGTGTGGCGCCCGTGGGAGGGGCGCCACACAAAAGGGTTAGATTGGTGAAATAGTTTCGCCGGAGGGTCAGTCTGTGCTTTTCTTTCTCTTTTGGGTTATTTTTATGCAAATCGCCGAGATGAGGAGATCGGAGTCAGTACTACTCGTGCGCTTTTTGGAAGAGAAGCCTTCGAATCTATACCTAATAATAAAGGAGCTAAGATTTCTGCCAAAATTTTCGTTCAACTTTTTTTTGAACCGTTTTGCCCTCCAACAATTTACATATTACCCACCAATGCCATCTAACCGTTCTTTTCTTTTCTTCTCTCTCCCGGACAAACCACCCCTCCTGGCAAACAGATCACAGCCCGTTGAAATAGACCCACGAATCCCCCTCCCCTGCCTCATCCGGCTTGGAGCGCTAGCAGCCGATGGAGATCGAGGCGGGCGGCGGCCTCATCCGGATTGGAGCACCAGCAGCCGGGAAGAAGCCGAGAGCTTGGGCCAGACACGGGGACGGCGGTCAGATGCAGTGCCGAGGGACAGGTTGCCGGTGAGATGCGGTGCCGTCGGGCGGCGCCAGATTTCCGCGGCGAGGTGGGGTGCTTAGGCTCACGCACAAAGAGAGAAAGTGGAAAGACCCATACGGGCGCACATGGTCCAGAACTGCATCCTCGCGAGCGCCGCGTTGTGTCGAGGAACAAGTACACCGTCTTTGGTGCTTTGCCCTGCCTCTGAATCACTTCCGTCCGATCACATCGCTGTCTTCTTCTTCACCGCTGCCTATACATCTGGTACTTCCTGTCTAATCCCACCCATGTCTTTTAATCTTAGCTGCAATTGAACTGTCGCCGTGATTTTGCTTATCGATTTGATGTGGGCGTCCCAACTGATTAAGATGTGCATTCTGTGTTGGCTGATATAGATTTTAAATTACGTACTACTAATCTGCAAATGAATTTATGCTGTTAATTTCAGTTATACAATGCTATATGCTACAGCGAAGCTATTTGAAGCTCGTGCCAGATCTTAATTTGGTCATGGTTGTCGATGGTCTGGCCAGATGTGGGTGGATGAATAAACAAGCTTAGCAGGATATTAGACTACCTCCAAGACAATGCAATGGCTGATGTGCGGCGTGTGTCTAAGCTGTGGCCCGTGGCGTCAGATTTGATGTTATTATTGCATAGCATACCATACATGCACATCTCTGAACTTCAATTGTGTACTTTTTGGTAACTCCAAAACTTTCGTTGGTTGCTTTTCTTAGTATGTACATTGCTTTTATTTTGAGAGAGATTATAAGTGCTATGCTGCATTTATGTGTAAATGAGCAAAGACAAGTAGCTAATGTGTTGTTGCATCTATTCAGAACTTCCACAAAACAACTTGGTTTCAGGTTAGTTTCCCGCAAAACAAGTTGGTTCCAGGTTTTCAAATTAGCATTATTGTTGGAACTCTTCACTATACATAGACATTAAGCATTGATGGGTTCTTCCGCAATGGGGAATTATATACATCACAAACTTAATTGATTTAACCTGTGCATTGATAACAATGTCATCAATCTTTTTTTTTTTCAAAAAGCCTTGGATGGTTGTTATCTATGATACATCTCAATTTTATATTGCATATGGTTGTCTCAAATATAAATACATTAAAATTAAATAGGAAGTCTAAAATAGTAGAAAATGGAACTTCTAAAAATAAAGTATAAAAGAGTAAATCAATAAGAAGATAAAAAATTAAAGATTACGACAAAAAACATAAGGACAAATTGAGGCTAGGTTTACTTAGGTTGATTACCTTGGGGCATTTAGGTTGATCACCTTGGGGCATTTTTCGTCTAAAAGTTGTTTTTCTCTCCCGGTGCAACGCACGGGCATGTTTCCTAGTTAGGCAAAATTTCCCTTTTCTTCGTTAGAATATTGAAGTAAATCACTTTTCTTCGTGAGAAAATTGTAGTGAACAATAACTTTTTCTAGAGAAACAATAGAAAAGCATTATTGATTATTCAAAATGTTTACACAAATCCCCATTTCACCGGGGAGATCTGAAAGCCACACATGCCATCCAACAATATCTAGGTTGGGCCGATTTCTTGCATGACTGCCGCAGTGGGAAGAACTCACTTGCGCGTCGTAGATGGGCCACGGGTCAGATTCGGCCCATCGTTTGGTCGCATGTGTTGCATCACTGCGTACAGAAGCGCAAGTTTTTTTTTGCACTATACCTGGTCAAGGCGGCTGGTTTTACGACCTCTCCGGCAATCGCCTCGATCTCCGGCGTTAGAGCGTGTTGCATCCCGCTGTCTCGCTCCTATCCTTCGCCTAGGTGAGCGATCTGTTCGGGCTGACCAAGGGGCTGACTGGTTCGGCTTTCCCGGCCTTGGCAGATCTCTTCCTGGAGTTGGAGATCGGAGTGGAGATGGCGGCGTCAAGTGAGAAGGGCGAGGGGAGCGGTTCATCACCTGGTGCAGGGAGGGAACCGACCCTGGAGGAACTACTGCATAGCCTCAATCTGAAGGGAGAGGACATTGATGGCTTGGTCGTGGCAAAGAGTGAAGTTGAATCTCTGAAAGAGGAGGTCAAGTGGATGGCGGTTATGCGATTGCTGACATCAAAGCCATTCAGTTCGGTGTCGCTGAAGAAAACCATGCACTTTGCATGGGCGCCGGCGAAGGAGGTAACATTCAGAGACATTGAGGAGAACCGATTCCTGGTCCAAGCAAACTGTCTTGGGGATTGGAAGAAGATTACAGAGCAGGGGCCATGGATTTTCCGAGATCATGGTTTACTAATAGAAAAGTATGATGGCAGCTGCCGCGCCTCGGCGGTGGAGCTGAACAGGATTCATGCGTGGGTACGTATACATGATATCCCAGAACTCTTTCGCAAGAGGTCGCTGATGTTGGGGCTTGCGGAGAGCATTGGGGAAGTGATTATGGTGGACATGAATGGAACTGGACCGGATGGGGGTGATTTTTTCCGTGTGAGGGTTTGGCTCGATGTGAGGAAGCCGCTCACCCGCTTTGTCTCTTTCAAGCCAGAAGGAGGGATGCAAGTGATTATGAGAGTTAAGTATGAGAAGCTTCCCCGCTTTTGTGCTGTATGCGGCTTTCTGGGACATGAACAAGAGGAGTGTGGCACTGGTGAGCATCCATCGGAAGCTGTGGGGTTTGGGAACTGGCTGCTGGCTGATACCCCCTGGAACAGGGGGCAGTTATATGGAGGTGCTGCAAATCGTCCGGCCGGGCGTGATCGTTAGAGTGGAGGAGCTGCTGGGCCGGGACGTGGTGAAGGGCGAGGTGGGCGAGGAAGAGGCCGGGGAGGGCGTGTTGGGGGAAGAGGAAGGGGAGACATCCCCATGCAAGGAGAAAACAGAAAACGAAATTCGGCGGAGGCACGTCTAGAGAGCCCGGCAAAAGGAGATATGGGAGAAAAGGGTGCTACTGGTCAGCCACTCATGCTTCAGTGGAAGGAACCAGGGGTCATTGTGTCTGAGGTGGACAGGAACGTGAAGAAAAATCTGAATTTCGCTGAGGAGATTGAGCAAGAAAACAATTCTGAGAAGGTGTATGAAACAAGGTCGGGTACCCCGCCACCACCTCCGTCTGCGAGAGAGAAGAAGAGACCAAAGAAGCAGTCAATCCAAGGGAAAGATAAGAACTCCAATGATCTGGCGGCCTCCATGAGTGAGGACCGCCTGGCCAAATGAGTGTACTAAGTTTGAACTGTCGCGGCCTTGGTGGGGCGGCGACAGTTCGCGAGCTTCGTGATCTAGCGAAGCGTCATAATCCCATCATCTTATGTGTAGTGGAGACTCAGCTGCACAAAAAGAATGTGGAAAATTTATCAAGTTCTTTAGGTTTCGATAAGTGTTTTGCTGTTAGTAGTGCTGGCCGGAGCGGCGGGCTAGGTTTGTTTTGGAATAAGGAAATAAAAATCGAAGTTTTACCCTACTCACAGTACCATCTCGACACGATTGTTACAGAGGAGGGGCAAGAACCGTGGCGCTTGACTTTGGTGTATGCTCAAGTTTATACGTTCGGCTAATGACTACCCTTGGGTCTGTATTGGAGACTTCAATGAAGTCTTGCATCGTTCAGAACATATGGGGGTTGCCGAACGGAGTAACAGCCAAATGGCTGGTTTCAGAGATACTATTGATGTATGTGGACTGTGTGATCTTGGTTACAGAGGAGTTCCCTGGACGTTTGAAAAGAAGGTGGTAGGAGGATCCTTCTGCCGCACTAGGCTGGACCGAGCACTTGCAACACCTGATTGGTGTACAAGGTTCCCTTTGGCTGAGGTAGAACACCTGGAATGTTTTGCAACTTCTGATCATGTACCGATCCTACTCCGCCGCTCCCCGGAGAGCGTAGGCACGAGGAGCAAGGCGATCTTCCGGTACGAGGTAGCGTGGGAGAGCCACAAGGATTTCCCATCCTTGGTGGAGCAACAATGGAATACTGGAGGTTTGGGCCAAACCATGGATGAGCTACAGGCGAAACTGGCTAGTTTGTCTAAAGGTTTATCTAAATGGGGTAAGGACTCTTTTGGTAATGTCAAAAACCAAATCAGAAGTTTACAGCGTGAGCTGAGTGAGTTGAGGCGCGATCCTTTGCGGTCGAGTCCGAGCCCACGTGAGGAAGCTGTTACTCGGCGACTGGTTGAGCTGTTTGACCAGGAGGAGGTTCTATGGCGACAGCGTTCGAGGGTACAGTGGTTGGCTGCGGGGGACAAGAACACAAGGTTCTTCCATTTAAGAGCGAGTCAACGGAGAAAAAAGAACAGAATCTCACAGCTTAAGCGGGAAGATGGTACTCTTGCAACAAGAGAGGAGGAGCTAGGTGATATGGCGAGTAGGTTCTATAGGAACCTGTACACGTCAGAAGGAGTGCATGGCATGGAGGAAGTGATGCAATCTGTGCCTGTGAAGGTTAGTTCAAATATGAATGAGATGCTAGATTCACCTTTCGAGGCAGAGGAGGTGAAAGCAGCCCTTTTTGAGATGTATCCCACCAAGGCTCCCGGGCCTGACGGCTTCCCGGCACACTTCTTTCAAAGGAACTGGGATATGTGTGGTAATGAAGTAACTAAAGCACTGTTACGAGTTCTGGCGGGGGAGGAAAGTCCGAGTGTGGTAAATAAAACTTTCATTGTGATGATCCCTAAGGTGGCTAGTCCGGAAGATCTTGGCCAGTTCCGTCCAATTAGCTTGTGCAATGTCATCTATAAGATTGCTTCTAAAGTGGCGGCAAACAGGCTGAAGAAGATCCTACCAGAAATCATCTCAGAGCAATAGTCAGCCTTTGTACCAGGTAGGCTGATTACGGATAATATTATTACGGCGTATGAGTGCTTGCATTTCATGAAGCGTAATAAGGCGAAGAAGCACAGGTTTTGTGCTCTTAAACTGGATATGAGGAAGGCGTATGATCGTGTAGAGCGGAGTTACCTCAAGGCAATCATGTTAAAGTTGGGGTTCAGTAGTCGATGGGTCGCAGTGGTGATGCGCCTTGTCTCGACTGTATCCTTCTCGGTGCTCTTTAATGGCGTACCACAGGAGGAGTTCTATCCCTCGAGGGGGATTCGCCAGGGTGATCCTATATCCCCATACTTGTTCTTGTTGGCAGCAGAGGGCCTTTCGTGCCTCCTAAAAGTTAGAGATCAGTCATCGGCGCTTTATGGGTTACAAGTGGCAACGTCGGCCCCGGCGATCAACCACTTACTCTTTGCTGATGATAGCCTACTATTTTTTCAAAGCATGTGAGGAGGGTGCTATGGAGATTAAGAGTGTTCTGACCAAATACTGTAATGCATCTGGTCAGCGGATTAATATGGACAAGTCCTCTATCTTCTTTAGTAAGGGCTGCCCAGAAGTGGTAAGAGCATTAATCAAGGAAGAACTTCAAGTGGAGAGGGAAACTCTCAATGAGAAATACTTGGGAATGCCGTCAGACGTGGGTACCTCCAAGAATGGAGCTTTCAAATACCTTCGGGATAGAGTGTGGAAGAAGGTCTTTGGGTTGGTTGGAGCAACTGCTATCAGTTGGGGGAAAGGAAATATTGATCAAGTCAGTTGCACAAGCTGTTCCAACCTTTTCGATGTCTTGCTTCAAATTACCGAGGGGGCTGTGCGAGCATATCAACTCTCTTCTCCGCAAGTTCTGGTGGGGCTGCAAAGAAGGGCAGAGGAAAACGTGTTGGGTTTCCTGGGAGCAAATGACACAGCCAAAGAGCACAGGTGGATTGGGATTCCGCGATATTGAACTGTTCAACTTGTCGCTTCTAGCAAGACAAGCATGGCGGCTCCTGCAAGTACCTGAGTCTCTGAGTGCAAGGGTACTACGGGCGGTTTACTTTCCATCAGGGGACATCCTATCGGCAGAACTGGGCTCCCACCCGTCTTAGATATGGAGGTCCATCTTGGAAGGGCGGAACACACTGAACATTGGGCTAATTCGACGAATTGGCGATGGCAGAACTACTCGGGCGTGGTCACAGAATTGGTTACCAAGGGATACCAGATTGAGACCATTTACAGCCCAGGCGGAGGATGCTCCTGTGTTGGTTAGTGATTTTATTAACCATGCTGTGGCAGCCTGGGACGTTCCAAAGCTGGATGCTTATTTTCTACCGATGGACGCCGAGGTCATACGCTCCATTCCTCTGTCCCACCGAGTACAAAGCGATTTCTGGGCTTGGCACTTCGATCGCTCTGGAATCTTCTCTGTCAGGTCATGTTATCGAGCGCTGGCGACGATGAAGCGGACTCGCGAAGACTGGCTCGACGAGAGAGGAGCCACTTCGGCGACGACCGCGAACGAGAAGGCGTGGAAAAAGCTTTGGAAAATACAAGTGCCTTCCAAAATACGCATATTCCTATGGCGGCTTGCGAAGCAGTCTTTACCTTCAGGGGACCTGTGCTACCGCAGAAAAATGGCGACGACGGCGGCATGCTCCATCTGTGGTATGCCTGACTCCTGGCGTCACTCACTCATCGAGTGTAACATGGCGAGGTGTGTATGGGCGTTGACGGAGGCGGATATAGTTGAACACATCTCACTGTCATCGGAACCTTCAGCCAAAACGTGGCTCTTTTCCATGATAGAGACGATGAAGGCTGATGATCTGACTCGCATGCTAGTAACTTTATGGGCAATTTGGCATGCAAAGAGAAAGGCTATCCATGAGGAGATTTTTCAAAGTCCAATGGCAACAATTGGCTTTGTTAATCGTTTCTTGGTTGACATTGAAGCTGGGCCGGAAGTGAAAAACAGCAAGAAAGGAAGCAACACCACCAGTGGGAGGAAGTCTAGCTGGATCGCTCCTCCTGTTGGGCGGGCAAAGATTAATGTAGACGCGGCAGTGGCGAGGTCTGTGGACAGAGGGGCAGTCGCCGCTGTCCGTCGCTCTAGAGATGGTACTTTCGTGGGCGCAGCGGCGACCGTCTATGATGGTATCTCGCATCCTGGTACCTGTGGTGACCCGGCATACCACTGCATGGTGTAGTATGCAAGTCTGATATAACACCAATGAAACACCGTTCCACTAGTATCATATCGCTCAGAGTGGTACAACAGAAACATATGCGGGTCCAAGGCATGTCTATAGAATTACATCATTGACTTTGTTACATAAGATCATCACGGCCTCCTACTTTACAATGAGGTAAAACTGCAAATAAACTCCAGAAGAACGACTCGTAGTCTAATCTTATCACGAACTCCATTTGTAGAGTATTTAACTAGCTATAGAGGCTATGGATAGATTCTAGTTAATTAGGAGCTAGGCTTAGGAAGCTAGTTCCTTTCTATGGCTAAACTAGGTTTTCCCCTTGATGGATGTGGTATCTGACTCCTCTGACAGGGTTCTGTATCTTGAAGTAGTTGCTGACTCCTCGTTCTTCGAGTTGTACTGTAGATCCTCCTTCGATGCCTCCATATCTAAGCAGGGGATTTAAGAGTGGGATGAGTACGAGCGTACTCAACAAGTTCATTATAGGAAAGAGGTGTTTAATGCACTAGCTACGGCATTAGACCGGAAAGTCTAATACCAATGCGAGGTTTTCATAATCATTTCTTCAAGAGGTTGCTTTTATTCGGAAGAACTATGTCCGTCGGCCTTCACCGGTTTACTAGAACTTCATGGAGCTCCTTTCCGGCCGCGTTCGCGATTCCATATCCCGGAACGGGGAGTGACAGGTCACGGTTCTTTACACTCGCAGAGGTGTGTTGCTTTACCCATAAGAGATCTTAACCTTGTTGCCAACCGAGCACGTTACCCGTCCACACTTCCTTTGGTGTGAGGCCCGGTATAAGGTCTAGCCAATCATGTTCCTCCGCTACCTCGAACACCCACCCTTTGTTGCATGCGCCGACCCCGGGTCCACGTCGGTCCCATTATTCCCGTAATTTCGGGGTGGACCCCGACCACGACAACAGTGCTTGGGCTCTACCATACACTCCTACGCCGGTGGCTGCAACCCATCATAGACCGCAATACCGTGGGGACTTAAGGCTTCCCGACCTACCGCTTGTTCTTCGAACGACAAGTGTCTACGGACCGTGCCGTGGGGACTTAAGGCTTCCCGACCTACCGCTTGCCGCCGAGGATACAAGTGTCTACGGTAAAGCGCATCCGTTGATGAACGAGAGGTGGAAACACTTTTGACTACTCCGTCCCACTCCGGATCTTATGGTTAACACGGGTATTACGGCACAAGAATCATCTGGCGACATTTGTTGTTTAATCCTAGATGGATATAAACCCGTGCAATGGAACCTCCACCATATCAACACAATCCATGGTTCCATTGCCCACCACATAGTCATATTCATAGTTATGAAAGTAGTGGTTTTGATTTTTGTGCAATAGTGATAACCATAATACTTTGCAAGTAATTTGATAAAAATACTCAAATGACATGAGCAAGTGATGAACTTGCCTTTCTTGACTCGCAAGATTATGCGAGCAAGGTCTTCGATACGCAATAACTCCAAATTCTGAAATAGCATCATCGTCCGGTAAGGACGATGTTTAAAAGATTGGCAAGGATGCAATAATGCATAAGAATGAGATGCAATCGCTCTAAGCGTGACCTAACCCCGATGATTTAGGATTAGTGAGTGGTAATGATTGGTTTAGGGTGTGTTGCACTTTTAGAGTGATTCACATACAAGGTTCTTATTCAGGTGTGATTACTTGGTATTATAAACGAGATAGATAATAAGGCACATTAATCAATTGAGCACACCAAGAATGATAATTGGCATAATGTTAACAAGTAAAGGACGATCGTTAGTTTTAACACTATATGGCATGGTTAATGATTAATTATTATATACTTCAAAAGAATAACTTTTGAAGAACATGTTCTTAATAAAGAACAAGTATGATAATTAGGTTGGTGGGTTCTATGGTTAACTATGGTTCCAATTGGTTCTGGAGTAGATATTAGATGGATCACAACCTAGTTGGATTCATCAGCTACTAGGGCTTGTATCGTTGAATTAAGCCTAGGCATCCTAAGCATTTGTTCATCCAAGGTTGCTATCAAGATTGGTCATCTTGTTGGTGATAGCTAGCTAGGGTTTATAGGTCCTTATAAGCAGGGTTGATGATGATTCTTTATTTACTTCAAAAGAATAACTTTTGAAGAACATACTTCTTAAATAATAAGAAGTATAACAATTAGGGTTTAGGTGGTCTAGGTTTTACTGTTGGTTCTATTTAAGTAAATAATGAGTGGCTCCTAAATGGAATGGTGGATAAGTATCCAACACTAGTAGGGTTTAGTGGAATATGGTATGTGATACAGAATAGCAAGTATAGTTGCTATTATGGTTCATCACAAGGAGGTGATGATAAGCATGGTTAATTAAAGGTGGTGGTCTTTGGTAATGGAATCTAGGGTTTACACTTGGTTGGCCCTACTGGATTATTTAGGTCTAATGAAGATGAACACATGGGATGCTAATTAGTAGTGGTAGGGTTCCTATATTTTAGGTGAACTAGGTAAGCATTTAGTTGCTAATTATGGGTCTATAACTATTAATGAAGTAACATGATCTCATGCTAACTTGGAGTTTAGGTTTGGAAATAATTTGGAGTTCATATGAAGTAGTGGAGCTAGGGTTGCTATTTGGTTTAGGGTTTTAGGAACCCACCTGGAATTATGGTTTTATCACATTGTTTTATAAAGGAACTAGGGTTTCCTAATTACTCTTTAATTCTTGTATTAATAACTTCATTAATAAAGTTGAAGTTATTAACAACTTTGAAATTAAAATAATATTGGATTTGTCCTTTTATTATTTTTAAAGAGTTAATAATTAAGGTAATTATTAATTAGGGTTTAAATCCTCCTATTAAGGATTTAATAAGTAATAGGTAAAGAAAAATTAGTTTTAATATTTTCCTGATTTACTTACTGGTTTTTATTAAATTTAGAAGTTTTTCTTAATTATAGAATATTATTTGAATTTTGATTTAAAATTAAAGGCTTAAATAACAAGTATTAAATAATTGAATTTTTATTAAAAATAAAAATTCCATTTTATATTTTTATTGGATAGAGTTTTCTTTTCTAAGAATTTTAATATCTTATTTACATTTTTCTGACTTAAATTGAATTTTCTAGATTTATTTGAAGTTGCAGCAATTTTCTGGTTTTAAATTTAAACAGGAAATGACTTAATGTACCGGTTGGGTTCTACCCGTGTGACTGACTGGTGGACCAGGGATCCACGTCAGCTGCCACGCAGACGAAGACTGGTCAAGTTTGACCGGGCGTTTGACCTCGCTGACGGTTAAACGCCGGCGAGCCAGCACGCGGCGGCGCCGCCGATTTACGGCACCCCCGGACGCGCGGCCAGACTTTTCCGAATCCCCTTGACATGCTGAGTACGGACGGTGGTAGTGGTTTTCTCAAATGACCACCGGAGCATCACCGGAGATCAAGCTCGCGGCGGAGCAACTCCGGCCAACTAGCTACTGTGAGCTACAGGCTATGAATTCGTGAAACTAAGAGCTTGGGAGGTGCGCGAGCTCACCGTGAGGCTTAACAGATGGTCGGTGGAGTCAATCGGAGACGAAGACGACGACGATTTCCTTTTTCCCGCGGTATCCCGGTGAAAGGGAACGGATGATTAGAGGCTTCTGTGATCTCCCCTGCTCGATTCCTTCAACCAGGTTGCTCTCCGGACTCAGGCGCATCATCGGGACCTCCTCACGGATGCTGGGGCGGCTCCAGGCATCGGGTTCTTCCTCGACTCCGGCGACTACGGTGAGAGAGTGGCGAGAAATAGAGAGGTTCAGAGGGCAACTGAGTGAGCGGAGAGGCATTAGGGTTCTACGGCGGGGCTCAACGTGGCTTTTATAGCTCAATGCAAGGCTGGGCTCGGCATCTCGCCGGCGGTAGTGGCCTGGATGCAAACGGCGATGTCGATCATGTTCTGGGCGCGAATCTTGGCGAGAACTGATCATACGGACGCAGAGCAACTTCAATCGATCTTTGGACGTGGTGTTGGCGTCCAGAGTCCTCCTTATCGGCGACGGGGACGTGGCCGGCGAGCTCCACCTCCGTGTCGATCTCAGGGAAGAAGAAGAACACGCTTTTCTTCTTTTTATTCCGAATCGTTAAGTGGGTCAGGCTGGAGTAGTGTTGATGGGCTTCTGCTGGGCTTGGGCTGGGCTGCGGTGGCCCGTCAGGTAAGCCGTGTGAGTCCTTTTCTCCTCTCTTTTTCCGTTTTATTTTCTGTTTTCATTTTCTATTTTGTAATCTATTTTAATTCACATTTGAATTCTTGTTTGTTTTGCAGGTGTTTATTAATTTGGATTTCATGAAGACTAATACAAGAGTCATTGTATTACTGTATTGTTTTCGAATAATCCTTTTACATATGTGAACTTTATTGTAATTAATTATGAGTTTATGTCCTCATTCTTAATTTCCTTTTCCTGGTGTAATCAAATCTATTTGAATTATTAGGGTTGATAATTTCTACTCTAAGTGTTTTTAGAATTTATCATTAGAGTTTGAGCTCTTAATTGAGAATTTAGTTCCCTGCATATGATTTTATGTGATCCTCTATTTATTAAGATCTTGTAATTTTGATTATCACTCTATGTCAAGGTTAGCATTAGTATTATATCTTAATAGTACTATGAATTACCTAGAGTAGACATTACTCTCCTCATGGTTGGACTTTGGTTATAAAGGTAAGTGATTGTAAATTCCACTTATATATGGTTCTAATTATTTTTTATAGCACAAGATTAATCTTAGGTTCATAATTGAAAACTAAGATATAGTTTGTGAGCAATTTCTAAGGTTCTAATGAGATTCACCTAATGACAATTGGTTTGAATCTCATCTATGGCCTGGTTTGTATTATGATCACCATAGTGATACATAAACTAGGGTTGAGGTTTAATTCTAGGTTGTGAGATGAGATGACACCATATTGCATGTGCTAGGGTTAATCTCCCCTAACCATGATAATATGATTACTTGCTTAATTCTTCATGTGCTCCTTTAATTACTCAGGACTTGAGAATTAGTTTTGTCTTCTCCCAATTAACTTCTATTGACATCATCAATTTATCATTAAAGTAGCTAAAGTTGTTATAGCTCTTTTTATAGTTAACTTTGGTCATATGGATGGATGGTTTCTCACCATATTAAGTATGGAGTTTTACTCTAAGGTTTTCTTAGGTTCTTTAATTTATGAAACACAGGTATGGTAGGATTCTACTTATTATCACCAAGTGATTCACAAGTTAAGGTGGGGATATAAGCCTTGGGTTGCTTACTAGTTACCTCTCTATGATTTCATGTGGTGAATGATATCTACTTATCCTGTTAGGATTTAACTTATCCTCACATACCTCAAGTTCTTAGGGTTTATGATCATTACTCAATTTATAATGATCAAGGTCTGGCTTCCTAAGGTATCTCTCCTTAAATGAGGTTTTCACTTCCTTGATCAAGCACTGTCTTGATCAGCTAGGGTATAGTACTTATATTTCACTTTCTAGACTGGGCTTACTATGGTTGCCTCTAAAGTTTATATCCCAGGAGAATGTCTGAGATATTATGTTAGGGTTCTATTTAATCAATGATGATATAATCATCTGGGTATATGGATAGTTCTCTCCCTCACATTCAAGTATTGGCTCAATTACTTGAGTGTAACACCATAGCTTAGGCTCTCTTATAAAGGAATGTTTATTCTAGGGTTTATGGTGTACTCACAATATTCATTTAGGTAGCTAAGCTAAGGATTCAATTGTCTAACTTAATTGGATTAGTCCTATCCTTATTTCACTAATTCATGGATATGATCTTATTCCATGTGATATTAGATTATCTCACCACTCCAAGGAAAATGGTTTACAACCTAATACTTTAGTTCAATGGTGTCCTTGATTATTAAATAGGTAAAGCTAGATTTGGTATGAATGTTCTCTCTCAATTGGAATGACTTGGATAACATCCTAGGGTTCCTCTTAAAGATGATGATTTGAATACTTGAATGTATATCCAAGGTTTGTTACTTCTCTAATAATCATTGTAGATCTCTCACCTCTCTAGGTTTGATGTATATTAATAAGGAATAGAGAAGGATATCTATATATCTTAGTTGGATCTCTTTGTCTTGTTTCCAAGATTAAAGTGGATTGAATACCATGATGTTTCATGATAGGATCATGGTTTAGTTTTAAGACATGGAGAAGATAGTCAAGAATGGTTCCACCATTTTATTGTTACTTGGTTTGTACTTAAACAGATGTTCTTATATTATGGCAAAGGTTACCATATTATGAGGATCTTTAATAAGATCAAGTAATTGATCCTTGATTCATATGTTCTTGTGTTGGTTTTAATTCCCTTTGATCTAACCCCTTAGATCAAATCATCTCTACCCAAAACAAGGTTTTAGTAAAGTCACATTGAGGTTTATAGCGCTTGACTTGATGAGCTACTTCAATTCCACCAAGGTCAAGTGAAACTTCGGTTATCGTGATTGTTTTACTTTAAAGCGCGAAAATTCCCCAGATTTTCTATGCATGAATGCAATGCACACATCTGTTTCCTCTATTTTTGTAACCCCATTACCTGAGATATTACAGTCTCTACCCCTTAAACTAAACTTCGTCCTCGAAGTTTGATCTCTCTCACGTTTCGGAGTGTGGATCTGACTTGTGCAGACTAAATCTTTTCTCGAACTCCATGGTGATCTTACTGGATATAATTGAATACATCTCTGGTCCAGATTCTTCCTGGAATCCATTATGACTTGTCTCTGAACCATGGATTTTTACTTCAATTCCATGATTTCTTTCAATATTATAATCTTGTTTCCTTTCTCATTGAAGATTCAATGATTGGGACTTCTTCTTGTCCTGGCAGTCTTAACTACAGACTAATTTGATAATATACTCCTAATTGGTAAATAGGTCTTGATTTTCCCTTACTACCAAAATTGCAGTAATGGTACTTAATAAGGTACTAACTATGGAATTGGTTGTGATGGTTTATTCTTTTCTAATAATGAATTAGACTCATTTAGTCCATCCAATCATGGTTTATAGTTGATACCTATAACTATTTTGGGTTATTTAGGTTCCATGAAGGAATCTTTCAAATAGTATCTGATTTTTGGTATGGTCAATCTTCTTCAGTCTTTAGCCATCTTGAGCTATATTTGGTCTCCTACAATCCTTCATCCAACTTCTTTAGCCTTAATTTACTTGGGCTATCATACTTCTGAGTAAATATTACTCACTTTCTCAAGTTACAGTCCACTTCTTACTTCCTCTAAGTATAAACCTCGGCTTCTGGTCTGACTTCCTTCTGAAAGTATTGTTCATCAATCTTATGAAAATAAGATCGAACTTCCTCTCAGTTCAGACCTTCCTTTTCTATTATGCTCAAAGGATTGAGTTATTGTACATCCAACTCAATCTTTACTCTACCCCTTAGAGTTTTCTTATGGTCTTCAACTCCTTTTCTTCCAACTATTGGACTTATGATTAGAATATTGGTATAGGTCTTGTTTATAATTTATATTCCTCTAAGGTTTTGCGAAGAAACTTTGTGGTGTATCCACTCAATTGTGGACATCCAATGTGAATCCTTTGACTAAATGTTTATAGATCTAGCTATTTGGTTGACAGGATTTTTATTTGTTCACAAACTTTTGTTACAAATAATTAAATCGTGGACTATTTGTAATACCAACTGATACCAGCTGTGGTTATTATACCAACGGTGGCTATTTGATATCTGAAAATGGATTCTATTATAGGTTCTGATCAACTGGACGAGACATCTTCTACTTTATCTCGCAGTAATGATCCTATACCAATTGTGGTCTTCTGATATCAACTATGGTCTTCCTATATCTGCTATGGGTTCATAGGTCATCTTCCTTTCTTCAGGGTTTATTGTTGCTAGAAAACCACTAGCTGACACTATGATTATAGTATCCTAAGTGATTTCCCATGCATTCCCTCTTCCATGATGACTAGGGATCTGCTTGAGCTTCACCATAATCATCATATTTCTCACCTTCATGCTTCTTATGTACTAAAGTACTCCTCTGTTGAGGCAAATCATGAGTTTTGGTTGATACTACCTTCTGAATATTGTGGTTGCTTCCCACAACTTTGTTTCCTTTCTTCTAATGAACCTTCATCTTGTCTTCAGAACCTTCAGAATTCATCACTTCCTCACACGAATACCATTACCCTCTAGATCGATAGCATCAAGTAAGAACCTGATATTGCAACATGCATTTGCATATCAAAGTCAAACTTCATGTATGGATCTAGTCAATCAATGAAAATCCAATAAAATCCAAGAAGATTCAGCTTTATGCTTATAATACACACCATCATAAGCCTGAATATATTAGTTGAGTATGACATCTCTAAACATCAGGCTGAGATGTGTAGTATATAACACCACATAAGATAGGTTTATATCGTGATACTAAGCACGAATATATTGGATTCTATGATTTGTCTCAACTTTTACCTTAATTGCACAATTGCAATGAGATAAACTTGAGACATAGTTGTCTAGGATAGTTAAGGTTAACCTAGTTTTGTTTGGAAGTACTACTTAACTTCCATTTTGTTGAGGACTACCTCCCATGATGTATTTTGGTTCTAACTTGGCTATTCTAAACACATAGCTATTAGAATATAGCTTCGATACTTTCAAGTGTTTCTACCATAAACCTATGGTCATGATGTGCTTGGCACACTTTCCATGGTTGTGGAACATAGCTCTTGTACTACTATTTAGCACTTGGCTTCTTATTGTACTTATCCTAAATATTTATGAGGTTCTAGTTCATCACATAATGATTCTCAGGTGAATCATATATGATTTCTATCTCTACCATGTAAGTAGGTAGATTTTATTCCTATCTCTCTTCCTTACCTCCCATGATTGACGCATCATGGTCTATACTACCTCTCATAACTCAGAGTTATCACTTACTATCAATTGTTTCACATGTCTAGATAATTTTAATTACTCATTACTTAACTTGGTCTACATCTTCTATTAGGATTTCTTAACTATCTTCATCACTTGATTTACTCCTATTACATGTCTGAATAATTCTTACTTAACCATAACATGTGTTGGTACACCTCTTCCAATAGGATATCTTCCTTATGGTTGTATCCTCTCTTTGGACTACCATGTATTGTATACCAACTGGGGTCTACTCATCTATTGTTTTAAGGACTTCATGATGTACTACATGTTTGGGATTAGCTAACTAACTTTATTTTATCTTGGTAAGCTAGATAAGAAATGTTGACTCAAGTGTGTCAGGATTATTCTCAAGTGAATATCCATCTCAAGTCATAAAAAGTATTTGGTTTACCTAGGACACTTCCTATAGACACTACCAATCCTATAGGTCTCATTTAAAGGGTTTTAATCCTAGGGTCAAAGCATTTGCTCTGATACCAACTGTGGTGACCCGGCATACCACTGCATGGTGTAGTATGCAAGTCTGATATAACACCAATGAAACACCGTTCCACTAGTATCATATCGCTCAGAGTGGTACAACAGAAACATATGCGGGTCCAAGGCATGTCTATAGAATTACATCATTGACTTTGTTACATAAGATCATCACAGCCTCCTACTTTACAATGAGGTAAAACTGCAAATAAACTCCAGAAGAACGACTCGTAGTCTAATCTTATCACGAACTCCATTTGTAGAGTATTTAACTAGCTATAGAGGCTATGGATAGATTCTAGTTAATTAGGAGCTAGGCTTAGGAAGCTAGTTCCTTTCTATGGCTAAACTAGGTTTTCCCCTTGATGGATGTGGTATCTGACTCCTCTGACAGGGTTCTGTATCTTGAAGTAGTTGCTGACTCCTCGTTCTTCGAGTTGTACTGTAGATCCTCCTTCGATGCCTCCATATCTAAGCAGGGGATTTAAGAGTGGGATGAGTACGAGCGTACTCAACAAGTTCATTATAGGAAAGAGGTGTTTAATGCACTAGCTACGGCATTAGACCGAAAGTCTAATACCAATGCAAGTTTTCATAATCATTTCTTCAAGAGGTTGCTTTTATTCGGAAGAACTATGTCCGTCAGCCTTCACCGGTTTACTAGAACTTCATGGAGCTCCTTTCCGGCCGCGTTCGCAGCTTCCATATCCGGAACAGGGAGTGACGAGTCACGGTTCTTTACACTCTGCAGAGGTGTGTTGCTTTACCCATAAGAGATCTTAACCTTGTTGCCAACCGAGCACGTTACCCGTCCACACTTCCTTTGGTGTGAGGCCCGGTATAAGGTCTAGCCAATCATGTTCCTCCGCTACCTCGAACACCCACCCTTTGTTGCATGCGCCGACCCTGGGTCCACGTCGGTCCCATTATTCCCGTAATTTCAGGGTGGACCCCGACCACGACAACGATGCTTGGGCTCTACCATACACTCCTACGCCGGTGGCTGCAACCCATCATAGACCGCAATACCGTGGGGACTTAAGGCATCCCCAGCCTACCGCTTGTTCTTCGAACGACAAGTGTCTACGGACTGTGCCGTGGGGACTTAAGGCTTCCCCAGCCTACCGCTTGCCCACCGACGGATACAAGTGTCTACGGTAAAGCGCATCCGTTGATGAACGAGAGGTGGAAACACTTTTGACTACTCCGTCCCACTCCGGATCTTATGGTTAACACGGGTATTACGGCACAAGAATCACTCGGCGACATTTGTTGTTTAATCCTAGATGGATATAAACCCGTGCAATGGAACCTCCACCATATCAACACAATCCATGGTTCCATTGCCCACCACATAGTCATATTCATAGTTATGAAAGTAGTGGTTTTGATTTTTGTGCAATAGTGATAACCATAATACTTTGCAAGTAATTTGATAAAAATACTCAAATGACATGAGCAAGTGATGAACTTGCCTTTCTTGACCTGCAAGATTATGCGGGCAAGGTCTTCGATACGCAATAACTCCAAATTCTGAAATAGCATCATCGTCCGGTAAGGACGATGTTTAAAAGATTGGCAAGGATGCAATAATGCATAAGAATGAGATGCAATCGCTCTAAGCGTGACCTAACCCCGATGATTTAGGATTAGTGAGTGGTAATGATTGGTTTAGGGTGTGTTGCACTTTTAGAGTGATTCACATACAAGGTTCTTATTCAGGTGTGATTACTTGGTATTATAAACAGATAGATAATAAGGCACATTAATCAATTGAGCACACCAAGAATGATAATTGGCATAATGTTAACAAGTAAAGAACAGTCGTTAGTTTTAACACTATATGGCATGGTTAATGATTAATTATTATATACTTCAAAAGAATAACTTTTGAAGAACATGTTCTTAATAAAGAACAAGTATGATAATTAGGTTTGTGGAGTTCTATGGTTTTCTATGGTTCTATTTGGTTTCTGGAGTAAGATATTAGATGGATCACAACCTAGTTGGATTCATCAGCTACTAGGGCTTGTATCGTTGAATTAAGCCTAGGCATCCTAAGCATTTGTTCATCCAAGGTTGCTATCAAGATTGGTCATCTTGTTGGTGATAGCTAGCTAGGGTTTATAGGTCCTTATAAGCGGGGTTGATGATGATTCTTTATTTACTTCAAAAGAATAACTTTTGAAGAACATACTTCTTAAATAATAAGAAGTATAACAATTAGGGTTTAGGTGGTCTAGGTTTTACTTGTTGGTTCTATTTAAGTAAATAATGAGTGGCTCCTAAATGGAATGGTGGATAAGTATCCAACACTAGTAGGGTTTAGTGGAATATGGTATGTGATACAGAATAGCAAGTATAGTTGCTATTATGGTTCATCACAAGGAGGTGATGATAAGCATGGTTAATTAAAGGTGGTGGTCTTTGGTAATGGAATCTAGGGTTTACACTTGGTTGGCCCTCATTGGATTATTTAGGTCTAATGAAGATGAACACATGGGATGCTAATTAGTAGTGGTAGGGTTCCTATATTTTAGGTGAACTAGGTAAGCATTTAGTTGCTAATTATGGGTCTATAACTATTAATGAAGTAACATGATCTCATGCTAACTTGGAGTTTAGGTTTGGAAATAATTTGGAGTTCATATGAAGTAGTGGAGCTAGGGTTGCTATTTGGTTTAGGGTTTTAGGAACCCACCTGGAATTATGGTTTTATCACATTGTTTTATAAAGGAACTAGGGTTTCCTAATTACTCTTTAATTCTTGTATTAATAACTTCATTAATAAAGTTGAAGTTATTAATAACTTTGAAATTAAAATAATATTGGATTTATCCTTTTATTATTTTTAAAGAGTTAATAATTAAGGTAATTATTAATTAGGGTTTAAATCCTCCTATTAAAGACTTAATAAGTAATAGGTAAAAGAAAATTAGTTTTAATATTTTCTTGATTTACTTACTGGTTTTTATTAAATTTAGAAGTTTTTCTTAATTATTGAATATTATTTGAATTTTGGTTTAAAATTAAAGGCTTAAATAACAAGTATTAAATAGTTGAATTTTTATTAAAAGTAAAAATTCCATTTTATATTTTTATTGGATAGAGTTTTCTTTTCTAAGAATTTTAATATCTTATTTACATTTTTCTGACTTAAATTGAATTTTCTAGATTTATTTGAAGTTGCAGCAATTTTCTCGGTTTTAAATTTAAACAGAAATGACTTAATGTACCGGTTGGGTTCTACCCGTGTGACCGATCGGTGGACCAGGGATCCACGTCAGCCGCCACGTGAGCGAAGACTGGTCAAGTTTGACCGGGCGTTTGACCTCGCTGACGGTTAAACGCCGGCGAGCCAGCACGCGGCGGCGCCGCCGATTTACGGCACCCCCGGACGCGCGGCCAGACTTTTCCGAATCCCCTTGACATGCTGAGTACAGCGGTGGTAGTGGTTTTCTCAAATGACCACCGGAGCATCACCGGAGATCAAGCTCGCGGCGGAGCAACTCCGGCCAACTAGCTACTGTGAGCTACAGGCTATGAATTCGTGAAACTAAGAGCTTGGGAGGTGCGCGAGCTCACCATGAGGCTTAACAGATGGTCGGTGGAGTCAATCGGAGACGAAGACGACGACGATTTCCTTTTCCCGCGGTATCCCGGTGAAAGGGAACGGATGATTAGAGGCTTCCGTGATCTCCCCTGCTCGATTCCTTCAACCAGGTTGCTCTCCGGACTCGAGCGCATCATCGGGACCTCCTCACTCGGATGCCTGGGGCGGCTCCAGGCGTCGGGTTCTTCCTCGACTCCGGCGACTACGGTGAGAGAGTGGCGAGAAATAGAGAGGTTCAGAGGGCAACTGAGTGAGCGGAGAGGCATTAGGGTTCTACGGCGGGGCTCAACGTGGCTTTTATAGCTCAATGCAAGGCTGGGCTTGGCGTCTCGCCGGCGGTAGTGGCCTGGATGCAAACGGCGATGTCGATCATGTTCTGGGCGCGAATCTTGGCGAGAACTGATCATACGGACGCAGAGCAACTTCAATCGATCTTTGGACGTGGTGTTGGCGTCCAGAGTCCTCCTTATCGGCGACGGGGACGTGGCCGGCGAGCTCCACCTCCGTGTCGATCTCAGGGAAGAAGAAGAACACGCTTTTCTTCTTTTTATTCCGAATCGTTAAGTGGGTCAGGCTGGAGTAGTGTTGATGGGCTTCTGCTGGGCTTGGGCTGGGCTGCGGTGGCCCGTCAGGTAAGCCAGGTGAGTCCTTTTCTCCTCTCTTTTTCCTGTTTTATTTTCTGTTTTCATTTTCTATTTTGTAATCTATTTTAATTCACATTTGAATTCTTGTTTGTTTTGCAGGTGTTTATTAATTTGGATTTCATGAAGACTAATACAAGAGTCATTGTATTACTGTATTGTTTTCGAATAATCCTTTTACATATGTGAACTTTATTGTAATTAATTATGAGTTTATGTCCTCATTCTTAATTTCCTTTTCTCAGTGTAATCAAATCTATTTGAATTATTAGGGTTGATAATTTCTACTCTAAGTGTTTTTAGAATTTATCATTAGAGTTTGAGCTCTTAATTGAGAATTTAGTTCCCTGCATATGATTTTATGTGATCCTCTATTTATTAAGATCTTGTAATTTTGATTATCACTCTATGTCAAGGTTAGCATTAGTATTATATCTTAATAGTACTATGAATTACCTAGAGTAGACATTACTCTCCTCATGGTTGGACTTTGGTTATAAAGGTAAGTGATTGTAAATTCCACTTATATATGGTTCTAATTATTTTTTATAGCACAAGATTAATCTTAGGTTCATAATTGAAAACTAAGATATAGTTTGTGAGCAATTTCTAAGGTTCTAATGAGATTCACCTAATGACAATTGGTTTGAATCTCATCTATGGCCTGGTTTGTATTATGATCACCATAGTGATACATAAACTAGGGTTGAGGTTTAATTCTAGGTTGTGAGATGAGATGACACCATATTGCATGTGCTAGGGTTAATCTCCCCTAACCATGATAATATGATTACTTGCTTAATTCTTCATGTGCTCCTTTAATTACTCAGGACTTGAGAATTAGTTTTGTCTTCTCCCAATTAACTTCTATTGACATCATCAATTTATCATTAAAGTAGCTAAAGTTGTTATAGCTCTTTTTATAGTTAACTTTGGTCATATGGATGGATGGTTTCTCACCATATTAAGTATGGAGTTTTACTCTAAGGTTTTCTTAGGTTCTTTAATTTATGAAACACAGGTATGGTAGGATTCTACTTATTATCACCAAGTGATTCACAAGTTAAGGTGGGGATATAAGCCTTGGGTTGCTTACTAGTTACCTCTCTATGATTTCATGTGGTGAATGATATCTACTTATCCTGTTAGGATTTAACTTATCCTCACATACCTCAAGTTCTTAGGGTTTATGATCATTACTCAATTTATAATGATCAAGGTTCGGCTTCCTAAGGTATCTCTCCTTAAATGAGGTTTTCACTTCCTTGATCAAGCACTTGTCTTGATCAGCTAGGGTATAGTACTTATATTTCACTTTCTAGACTGGGCTTACTATGGTTGCCTCTAAAGTTTATATCCCAGGAGAATGTCTGAGATATTATGTTAGGGTTCTATTTAATCAATGATGATATAATCATCTGGGTATATGGATAGTTCTCTCCCTCACATTCAAGTATTGGCTCAATTACTTGAGTGTAACACCATAGCTTAGGCTCTCTTATAAAGGAATGTTTATTCTAGGGTTTATGGTGTACTCACAATATTCATTTAGGTAGCTAAGCTAAGGATTCAATTGTCTAACTTAATTGGATTAGTCCTATCCTTATTTCACTAATTCATGGATATGATCTTATTCCATGTGATATTAGATTATCTCACCACTCCAAGGAAAATGGTTTACAACCTAATACTTTAGTTCAATGGTGTCCTTGATTATTAAATAGGTAAAGCTAGATTTGGTATGAATGTTCTCTCTCAATTGGAATGACTTGGATAACATCCTAGGGTTCCTCTTAAAGATGATGATTTGAATACTTGAATGTATATCCAAGGTTTGTTACTTCTCTAATAATCATTGTAGATCTCTCACCTCTCTAGGTTTGATGTATATTAATAAGGAATAGAGAAGGATATCTATATATCTTAGTTGGATCTCTTTGTCTTGTTTCCAAGATTAAAGTGGATTGAATACCATGATGTTTCATGATAGGATCATGGTTTAGTTTTAAGACATGGAGAAGATAGTCAAGAATGGTTCCACCATTTTATTGTTACTTGGTTTGTACTTAAACAGATGTTCTTATATTATGGCAAAGGTTACCATATTATGAGGATCTTTAATAAGATCAAGTAATTGATCCTTGATTCATATGTTCTTGTGTTGGTTTTAATTCTCTTTGATCTAACCCCTTAGATCAAATCATCTCTACCCAAAACAAGGTTTTAGTAAAGTCACATTGAGGTTTATAGCGCTTGACTTGATGAGCTACTTCAATTCCACCAAGGTCAAGTGAAACTTCGATTCATCGTGATCTGTTTTACTTTAAAGCGCGAAAATTCCCCGCATTTTCTATGCATGAATGCAATGCACACATCTCGTTTCCTCTATTTTTGTAACCCCATTACCTGAGATATTACAGTCTCTACCCCTTAAACTAAACTTCGTCCTCGAAGTTTGATCTCTCTCACGTTTCGGAGTGTGGATCTGACTTGTGCAGACTAAATCTTTTCTCGAACTCCATGGTGATCTTCATCGGATATAATTGAATACATCTCTGGTCCAGATTCTTCCCGGAATCCATTATGACTTGTCTCTCGAACCATGGATTTTTACTTCAATTCCATGATTTCTTTCAATATTATAATCTTGTTTCCTTTCTCATTGAAGATTCAATGATTGGGACTTCTTCTTGTCCTGGCAGTCTTAACTACAGACTAATTTGATAATATACTCCTAATTGGTAAATAGGTCTTGATTTTCCCTTACTACCAAAATTGCAGTAATGGTACTTAATAAGGTACTAACTATGGAATTGGTTGTGATGGTTTATTCTTTTCTAATAATGAATTAGACTCATTTAGTCCATCCAATCATGGTTTATAGTTGATACCTATAACTATTTTGGGTTATTTAGGTTCCATGAAGGAATCTTTCAAATAGTATCTGATTTTTGGTATGGTCAATCTTCTTCAGTCTTTAGCCATCTTGAGCTGTATTTGGTCTCCTACAATCCTTCATCCAACTTCCTTAGCCTTAATTTACTTGGGCTATCATACTTCTGAGTAAATATTACTCACTTTCTCAAGTTACAGTCCACTTCTTACTTCCTCGAAGTATAAACCTCGGCTTCGAGTCCGACTTCCTTCGAAAGTATTGTTCATCAATCTTATGAAAATAAGATCGAACTTCCTCTCAGTTCAGACCTTCCTTTTCTATTATGCTCAAAGGATTGAGTTATTGTACATCCAACTCAATCTTTACTCTACCCCTTAGAGTTTTCTTATGGTCTTCAACTCCTTTTATTCCAACTATTGGACTTAGAATATTGGTATAGGTCTTGTTTATAATTTATATTCCTCTAAGGTTTTGCGAAGAAACTTTGTGGTGTATCCACTCAATTGTGGACATCCAATGTGAATCCTTCGACTAAATTTTTATAGAACTAGCTATTTGGCTGACAAGATTTTTATTTGTTCACAAACTTTTGTTACAACTAATTAAATCGTGGACTATTTGTAATACCAACCGATACCGATTTGTGGTTATTATACCAACGGTGGCTATTTGATATCTGAAAATGGATTCTATTATAGGTTCTGATCAACTGGACGAGACATCTTCTACTTTATCTCGCAGTAATGATCCTATACCAATTGTGGTCTTCTGATATCAACTATGGTCTTCCTATATCTGCTATGGGTTCATAGGTCATCTTCCTTTCTTCAGGGTTTATTGTTGCTAGAAAACCACTAGCTGACACTATGATTATAGTATCCTAAGTGATTTCCCATGCATTCCCTCTTCCATGATGACTAGGGATCTGCTTGAGCTTCACCATAATCATCATATTTCTCACCTTCATGCTTCTTATGTACTAAAGTACTCCTCTGTTGAGGCAAATCATGAGTAGCGACGGCCGCGCTACACGTACCCATGCGAAAGGCCCTGGTCACGGCCGGCGACGGGTGATTCAACACCGGTACTCGACCGGCATCGATCTGCGCCGCCGAATCACGGCCGATAACATCGTACTCCCGGAGGATGCGCAGGAGCGCATCGTTTGGCCCGGTACCCGTCGAGTCGGCGGCGGGATTAGGCAGCGCTGGGGCGAGGAAGGCGGAGGAGGCGAGGAGGCCATGGGCGGCGGTTGATGTGACATTGGCGTGTGTCAGTGAGGGAGTTGAATGGAGAGAGAAGAGGGAACCGGTGACTGGAAGTGGGGAGCAAGGGGCCAAGACAACGTGGTGTCTCTCGTGCTTCTTCACGCGTGCAACCGTTGCATGATGATGTGCAAAACTGAACGACAACAGGACAGACTGGGTGGAAACTGTCGATTCAGAAATTCCTCCATGGCTATCCCGAGGGTCCTCCATGGCTATCCCGAGGGTGCTTTGAGAAGCGGTTCGGCCATAACGTGGAGGCCTTCTGGGCAACCCAACGGGCCGAAAATTGCTAGCCAAGGCGAGGCCAAACTATCAAACGCGGGCCGAAAATTGCTAGCCAAGGCGAGGCCAAACTATCAAACGCGCCCCTAAGGTAGTCGCTGTCAGCTGTCTGTTACTCGTGGTGTCACTGAAATCAAGATGGGCTCACCTTGCCAGAGACAACAAGAGATATCACAATAATTTCTCTAACCTAATTATCTTCTTTACTATTAAATTGCAATAGGTGGCTGCCTGGTGTCACAAACGGGCCGAAGTTTTTTCTCTAGGCCGGATGTCTCCTACAAATCCAAGGCCCAATATCTAATCCGTCTATAGTTTCGTTCGGTACCGGATCAGTCAGGAGGAACGGAGTGGACTCCAAAACAAATCCGT
Organism: Lolium rigidum; assembly: GCF_022539505.1. Lineage (NCBI taxonomy): Eukaryota > Viridiplantae > Streptophyta > Magnoliopsida > Poales > Poaceae > Lolium > Lolium rigidum. Next base: position 53,060,054 of record NC_061511.1, on the reverse strand, counting down.
CCGTGTGTACGCCTTCTTTTTTATTCGGTACGCAGAGCCTGGCCGAGCGGTCGATCTTAAAACTTGGTAGTACTCATATCTTCAGCGCCCCCAGAAGCAACGCCGGTGGAACAGGAGCAGCGTGCGTCGGCGACGCTCCCTCCATGGTGAGGCTCCAAGCTCAGGCTCTGGCCGTGCTCTTCACATGCGCCACCACAAGTCCACAACCAACGCCGGCGCGAGAACAGGAGCAGCAGGGAGCGGGGAGGCCCAAGGGGATGCTACCGATCGAACAAGTGAGGCGGCGGTTGTTCAATCTGCCAAGATGCATATAGAGAAATATCGATTGACGACATAGCAGGATGGAGTCACCGTTCGTCATCGCTGTCGAGGACACGTGATCACATCACTGCATCAGCGACCTCTCTCGGACGACGCCGGCCGAGCAGCGGTGTTGGTCCAAGCTGGGTACATCGGCGGGGATGGCGGCCGGGGCGCCTGGGTGGTCGGTAGCGTCTCGTGCGGACCAGGAGCGGACTACTCGGCGTCAACGTGCGCTGCGGTCTAGGCCTAGGTGTTTCACTCTGACTCCACGTCCACCACCGCGAGGCCAAGGAGCTCCTGGAATCATCTCAGCACGAGCTGCGCGCGCCAAGGAAGAAAGAGAGAGAGGAAGTGCGGCCAGTTGGTTTGGTGGACAGACGATTGTTTTGTTCAATCGTCAGAGCCACGTTTTGCTGAACCGCTGCAGAAGTGTTCCTGTGTGCTCTTTCAGGGAAAATGCACAAGCATTGGCTCTTGATTTTAGAACAGAAGGCCATTACAATGCCTTGCCTTTTGTTTTACCGAGCGGTCTAATGAAATTAGACCTCGAGTTTTGAAAGACGGCAAAAGATGCTACCAACTGGACTTATAGTTTCGCCAATTTTGGTTTCTTCATCGACACACAAAAGTACAATTTTTTTTTCGAGTGTGTAAAAAGTACAAATTTAACTGAAACCGATCAGCAATAACACAGATGTCTTATCCAGTCTGAACAGCTGCAGCAAATCTGAATGCCACGCGGTACAAGTGCGAGCTCTTGCCGATCTGAACGAATACAAGATCCGAACATCAATTCTGACATTGTCATTATGCAGCCGAAAGATTGAAACGTGCAGACATGATACTTTTTTCTTTATGCGATTTTGAAGGACTCAACAGGATAGAACATGTCCTCAGCGAAGCCTGACGCACCGGCACCGTTTGCGACGATTTTTCCAGGTCTCTAGGTTGTACCAAAAATAACACTCTTACCAGGATAACAACACAGACATTTGAAGTGGTTCGTCGTCATGCGGCATCAGCCCAACAATGCAGCGAGAGAAGCAAGAACAGGAGCAATTGGCCATGGGGCATGGGAAGAGTTGACCGAAGCGGCTTTTTCAAGTAGACAATAGATGTGCCCATGCAATGATCGAGGTAAATTACACATAATTCTTGGGTTGTTTTATTCTTTGCATGTCATATACTGTGATGCTTATCACCCGATGCAACGCACAGGTAATTCTTTTATGGACAATAGTCCCACCTCGCTATCATATACGGAGTCACATCTGTTTATATACGTGATTTTTCGGAATTGTAGCAAGCAGCATTGGAACAACAAGCGAGTTAAATACTACATTCTATTTTGTTTGTTTGTTTGCTCGATCTCCATTCTATTTCTAATTTGATTAAAACACATATTTAAACGTAGAAAATAATGAGATTTCAATATAATATGATACCATAGGCCGTAGCAACGCACGGGTTTTATGCTAGTTAACTCCAAGGTATTATGGTCATCTATTTACGTTCCCTCATTTTTCAGCTCTAATAAACATCAGGACAGAGCAAAAAATAAATTCAGTAAAGCCTTCTGAAGATTGTCATGAACATATTCTGAAGTACTTATACACTACATGAGATGTCAATTCCGTTGTCACACGAATCTAGAGAATCTTTCTTTCAGTAAGATAAGCACCATTGCTTCTTCTTTGGTACTCCGAGCGGCTGAATAGAGCTCTAGATGCAAGCAGGGAACCCATAGAAGTACCTAAAGTCACCACTACATAAAATTCGAGTGAAGATTGCACTAAGTTGACTCAAGTATCGCAGGCCTGCTGCTTGTATCCCTAGCTCCAGGTGCCGGGGATAGATATGCTGTGTATTTACATGGACACACAATCTTTGCTGCTCACTCTTTGCTTGTGCCGAGGGCCAGGGATTTCAGTTCCGGCATCAGCCTCTCCACCAGATCTTCCCTCCTCTCCATCAACCTAGCCGATGTGCAATCTTCATCCTGCAGGGCAGAGACACGAGACAATGCGTGATTGCATGAACGAGCACCGATCACAAACGTTCATGGTTGTTTGGTTCTTTTACAGTTCACACATTAAGGAGCAGCAATGTGTTCGAAACTGTTGACGTGGACTTACATCACCCGTAGCAGCAGCTTGTAGTGCGAGAACTTTCACGGTTGTGCTGTGATAATCAGTCAAAACCTTAAAGGTTGAAGCTGGCAGCTTGTCCTGCGAAATGGAGGATATGGATGATCAGGCAGATTATAGATTTTGCTACAATTAACAGTATTACCTGAAAATGCGTAAGAAGCCAACATTATAGACAGATCCAAACATCCTATTTCTGTATGTCCTACGACCTAAGAGGCTAAGGCTATGACTAGAATGCAGAGGACTGCCAACCAGGGATCCAAAATACCAGCAAAGAATTTGGTGGTTACCACTGGTTTCTGGAAATACTGCCAAGGCTTGGAGCTGCAAACTACTAGTACAGGAAATATAATATATCCTATGCCATTTCAACAGATAATGAACAGTTCAAAAAAAGGACAAATCAAATAGCACCAGGAAGGAGTTTATTGTTATAAAAACATAGGATAAGAAGCACGTGGAGGCAAGATTCTTCTGATAGCTAAATGACACATGTACGAACTAGCATACCAAAAAACAATACAAAAGAACTATGACCAGGAAAGGAATTATAGTTGCCAAAGAATAAAAGCTTCTATCTAAACCAAATCAATTATTACTAAAACCAATGAAAATCAACAATTACCTTCAGTATTGTGATTACAGCACCAACAGCCCTTCCAGGTGCCTGAAGAGCCTTATTGTATGCCTGGAAAATTTCAAACATGATGTTTCTCAGTTCAACCTATACATATAAATAAGCAGAGTATTTAAAGAAAAACGAAAAAAAGTATTTATTTCAAGCAAACCTGAAGAAAAAGTAGAGCAACAACTTTTGGTAGGAAGGAAACTGGATCACTCTCTGAAGAAACTTGTGCTATCAAATCCTTCAATTCATACAGGAAATTAGGGTATCAGATAATTAGCAATATAGTTCAGCTATAAAGAAACTTAGCATGACGATTAAACAATGAATTCCTTTTTCAGTACAATTATGCTGTAATGAACATCAACAATTTCACACCAAAGTACCATAGCAGACTGGTCTAAGGATCCTGGTAATATTATCGTGGTGATTTTGATTTGCATTCTGCTATTCCGTACTTTCACTACTCTGGTGCTTAAAAAGACAAGGAACAGCATATTTCACTGAAACAGTGATCATACAACGAGACACCAGGATTTTAAATACTGCTACCAGGAAGGTCCTGGACTTCCGCTTACATTATGCTATTTTAAACATGTACTCCCTCCAATCCATAATGAGTGTCGGGGTTTTAGTTCAAATTTGAACTAAAATCCCGACACTTATTATGGATCAGAGGGAGTATCACATTTACATTGGGGAATTATCAAATACTCCCTCCGTTCCCTTTTAATTGACACTGATTTAGTACAAAGTTGTACTAAATCAGGGTCAATTAAAAGGAAAGGAGGAACTAAGTGATAATACTGCTAATATACTCATTCCACCTGACATCAGGATCAAAGGGAACTGTTTAACCTAAACCAGCAAAAATCAAATCTGTCTGGACCGGTTCAAGAAAGTCAGTTCTCACTGGTTTTCTAGTATTAAATCAGAGTCAATTAAAAGGGGACGGAGGAAGTAAGTGATAATACTGCTAAAATACTCATTCCACCTGACATCAGGATCAAAGGGAACTGTTCAACCTAAACCAGCAAAAACCAAATCTGTCTGGACCAGTTCAAGAAAGTCAGTTCTCACTGGTTTTCTGAACAATGTGGTGCCCTCAAGATACCAAGACATACCTTGCGGTAGGAATGCATCATTGATCGCTCTAATCTTTTATCAAGCTTCTTAAATGACAAGCCACTGAAAAAAGAAGAGTAAGCACTTCGATAATCCAACCAGCGTGGAAAGCAAGTAGTACAAACACAAAATGTTACCTTTCCTCTGCTGTATCTCTTAAGGCATCCAGAAATGAATCAAACCGCTGTTGTGGATTACAAGGGAAAGGTTAGAAAGAGCTACAAAATCCACTTATATTTGTAGTTAGCATCTCAAAGACAAAGCAACTGTCTCTTGTTCATTTATGACTTAATGTATGCTTTATAGATAACAAAAGGCTCACCAGTCACATGCTTAGGAGTTAGGAAACATGCAAATTTTATGAACTAACAAATAATAACAACTAGGTTAATATCCTTCTGATGTAAAGTCTTATATCTGAACTAGTAAACCCTAGTTTGAATTATATACGCTTCTGAAAAAGAATTGGATATATAATATCAAGAAGAAATTCAAAATTATCTTGCCATGTCAATATTTTTTAGGGCATCTGTTGCATATTTATTTTACTTACAAATAGAGGATCAAATAATTGGCATCATAGAACATGCAGAAAATTAACATGAAGATGGTTGCTGGGTTAGTCAACAGAATGACGGAATGTTTCTAAGGCATAAGCAATTATGAATGTTGTGTATGTATAATATAGCATCTTGCTAGTCTGGTGACATAAAGCATGAAGCTTCACAAAAGAACTTCATCTATGCTAGATTCAGTGCATCAAGAAAGTTGAGTAATTTATCATGTGAAGCGTACAAGCATGTAATGTACTCCAGAGACACAGACTAAAGATTTTCTGTGGTACGTCAAATTATTAATTGCTAAGTGCTAGCATATTACAACAATTTAAGCTGTTACGCATACTAGATTGAGAAGCATAAAAAGACAGAACTAAGGACTCCAAGTCTTCAATGAATACATCAAACATTATTTCTTCGTTAAAGACGGACCTTTCCCTCCAGCGCTTCGACTAAAGCTTGAGCCTTTGATGACAATTGCCCAGGAAGATCCTTTGCCTGGGGTTTTTTTTTTTCGTTTACAAAAGAGAGCAATCCCCCAAGGTTAAGCAAAATGACATTTTCATTCAGGATTAACACAGGAAAATATATTACATAATAGATGCAATGAAATAAGTTAACTGTACCAGAAAAGTACGGTCAGTGGTGCTCAATTGAACATGCTGTTCTTCACTGTCTTCAAACTCCATTCCACTCTTCAATTTGTTGTCCTTATCCTATAGGTAGTTAAGTGCATAGTACAAGCACTAGTCAGAGAATTAGTTTGCAAAAAAACTTTTAAGTGATTCAAATTTGAACTATGAGCTTAGCTAGTAAATGATTCCTAGTTCACCCCACAACAAGCATCACAAGTAGACAAGTAACACAGCCGGGGTTGCATGTTATTTGAAGTGTTCTGTTGCAAGTGCAAAACTAAAGCTAAAAAAACCGATACATCAAAACTATTTATTAATTACAAACTTGCAGATAACCACACTGTGTGAGCTTATATGAGTTACCAGGGTAAGCAAAATCTTGTCCACTGTTGGTGTACCCAGAGTTCTTAGCAGATGCTTGTGTAATATACCCTGGAAACAAGGAAACAAATCAAGAAAAAGGACCAGAAGTAAAGGCTGCTATATTGTTGAGTAGCGAGATCTTGTGAGGATGATGCCTATAGCAACTCACGGAGGTAGCAGGATCATCCTCAAACACATCCAGAGCTTTTTCATAGAGTTGCATATCCAGGACTGCCTGACAATGACAAAGAATAATATTGAGAAAGGCTACATTATCTAGCACATCATAAGAGAAATGAAGGCAAGCAATTTAAAATTGACTAGCAACAACCAATAATTCCAAGGAGGATACCCAGAAACTCAAAAAAGCAACTATATTACAAAAGCAGACTACCTCATCTAGCTGCTTTTGCAGATTATCAAGCACACTCCGCCTCCTTTCAGCATTTTCTGACAGCATGGTGTTCCTCTTCTTCTTCCATGAGTCAATAAGCATTGGTCTCAGGTGAGAGGACAATAATTTAATTGGGCTGTTTAAGTCATCTGAGCCTAATGTCGATTTAAAAGTTAGGAAAATTGTAGAAGTGCAAATTTAACTAAATAAAAAGAAATGTCAATCTTATTCAGTTTACTGACCTGATAACTCTTCTAGCTCTGGAGCAACAGCCAAAACCTTTTGCTGTATCAATTCATCAGGAAAGATATTTGTATTCTCCTCTTTTGGTTTCTCTGATGTTTTTTTACCACCGCGTTTGGCATCACCTGAAGAACCAGCATCCTTGTTTTTTCTATGAGATTTCTTGCCCTTTACAGGGATAATTTCTTCACTGTCATCATCCTTTTCAAGTGATCCACCTTTGGCAGACCCTGCCACTTTCCCTCTTTTCTTCTTTGGCCCTCTGTCTGATGAAACAGCAGTACTAGTAGTACTACTGGTGTCATTATCACCAATCTCTTTTGTGTTCGAGTACTGGGCAGATGTACTCGAATTCATATTCATGGGGTTTGCTTGATCAGCAATATGTCTAATACCAAAGGAGTCAATCTCCTTCTCTAGTCGATCAAAAATACTCTGAAATGTTTGAAAAACAGACACGTTGCACTCATTTTAGAAGATATAATGTGATGGTGCAGACATGAGTGCACGAAAAATTGTCGCAGGTTCAAGAAAAAAGGCTCTGATAATTCACCTTAATGAACACATTACTGAAGACACATGATTCTCCAAATATCACTGCTTTAGAAGACTGCGAAGAAATATTTTAATGTGTTACCATCATGAAAAATACACAAACTCGACTACAAATACACCAACCTTGGCTGCTTTCTGAAAAGATGGACAAAGGGATAATATCTTGGTTGCATCAGGGCCACTGATATACGATGGAAGGACCGAAAGAGAATCAATCCTGAAACAAATAAAGGGTATATTTAGCAATGTAAACTTGAGAAATGCTTAACTTAGCAGCAAAATGGATTAGTAAAGCCAATTAGGGAAAAACACAAATATTATACTGATGTTATACAAATTGTTGAGATGCTCTGGGAAGTCTCAGCTACTTCAATGAACTAATGCTACTAATTAACCAAACTTATACATCCTGTTATCACTTGACTGGCTTATCCCTTTGCTCCTCTACTCTGATATAGGCCACAATTCATAAATCATACACCTGCCACCTGACATGACCGGATGGCGTGCATAACTGTGTGTGGGCAAAAGGGGGCGCAGGGAGAGCAAGAGAAACTAGGGACTTGCTTGTCCCTTATTGATAATTCCATCCCCTTATAGAGCTAAAGGTGGAATTCAGACAACCTAGTCACTTTTGCACTGAAATCATCTTTAACTCAAGAAGTCTTAACTTAATGGGCAAGGAAGAGGATGTGGCCCACTTAGGCTGTACCGTTCTTGGTTTGTGAACTAACTATAGAGGCTCTGCCATGTTTTGGCACTGGTAGGGAATTCCCCACATGACAACCCAGTTTTATTAGTTCCACACTATGTGTACAGGGACTATCCGAGACAACTGAGAGACTCATCTTTCGGGGATACATCATGCATGCCAAGTTAGGATATCATAGCTCAATTAAGCATTCATGAGACATGAAGTCAACAATACCATTGTCCATTCTCGATTGCGTCACCCACAGCAGCATCTAGCATATCGACAACTGAAGGATGAACAAAAATAGCCTCCAGTGCAATGCCATCTGGATATCTGGCCTGTAGAAGATAATAAGATAGTCAATATAAACACTCACAGACGGAGCATTTAAATAGTAAAGGAATATTGACAGCTTCAAGTACCTCCAAGTACTGCTTAGGCTGAGGGATTGCAAGTTTCTGAAGCACTTCGTAACCAATATAAGAGTTCTGTACAGAAAATGAAGATCGCAACAAACAGAAGGAGATAAGGCATCACAATAATTCAGAGTATGTGATCTGAAAACAACAATTATCATGCTAAATATCAGACGAAGATATTTCATATGATGCAAGAAGATATGGGAGTAAAACTGTGTGGATGTGTGTGGAAGAACTAGATCAGTAGGCATACAAAGGTGCACATGCAGCAGTTGAGATCTTGTCTAGGTCAATACATGTGATTCTGCAAAGCTGGAAATTCTTTGGTTTAAAAATGTTAGGGATTCAAATGTAAGCTAGAGATGTCCCAACCTGTGAAAAAAAGGCATCAACGCTTTCCTTTTGAGCATGCGCAAAAACCTAGCAAAGGAAACAAAACACATAATTAAATAAGGTTTTGAGGATTCACAATGTAAATTGAAATGCAGATCTTACAGCTGGTGTCCAATTTACTCCCGCGCGGAGAGACCCAAGTACAGCACCTTCTTTTAGCAAGGCAGCAAAAATGGACTGGAAGAATGAACCTTCCACCGAAACTCCATTAGAACCGTGCATTTCTTGGAGCTGTTGCTGCAAGGAGTTCCAAACAGATGGCAAGTTTGTCGGAACTGTTATGCCCCTTGCCGCACCACGGACCATGGCAGTAATCCGTGAGACATATGCTGGAGTGTATAGCTGGCCACCTTCTAGCCGTCCTTTCACCTGCAAGGATTTAAAATCGTCGCACCATATCGTTTGAATGAAAGCAGCTAAGAGAACAAACATGTAAAGCGTTTTGATATAGTAGACTTACAATAGTTCCAAGCCGAGGCTCGAGGATATTGATGACCAGGTCCGACCCAATGTGTAGCTGCGCAGCAATCTCAGCCAAGGCAATCTGGCTGCGCTCTTGCAACTTCTCGTTTATCTCTTCTGTCACAGTGTCCCAGTAAGACTGTGACATGATCTCGCCGTTGATCAACATCAGGGCCGGATCCTCCGTGACGACCTTTTGTGCCTGCCTCTCGACATGGTAGAGATCCACCCCCAGGATATCTGATAAATCGACTAGTGATGCGCGCCCTCGATTGTTGATCTCCAACTTGATCTCATGCTTCAGATGGTCCTGCCACACCAGAGATGAGCGCAGAGATGGCGGATTAGCTCAAATATGCACATTCTTAGTTGGGCAAGGGCGTTAAACAGAACTACCGCAGATAGACATCATCACAACAACTTATATCTATATACCAGAGCAATTTCTAGATAAGACTCCACCGACACTCTTATTAAGCCCGGGGTATTCAAACACGCAATTGAGTCAGTTTTCTCTCATGAACTCTAGGGCAACTCCACCAGGTTGCAAGAGGGACTGGACTGGAAACAGATGTACTATTAAACCTAGACCCATTACATTACAAGAACAACACCAAAGACTATGCAATCGGATCAGTTTTGCAGGAATGCTCTAAACTTAAAAGCAACCTACAGAAGTGATACCTATTTTTGTCAACCGAGTAATTACAGTAGGCGAATCTGGTTCGAGAGAGACTGCGAGGGGATTGGGGGGTACTGGTAGAGGTGCAAGCGGGAAGGCCGGGGATGGGGGAGAAGGGCGGCTTACGGATGTGATGTACTCCTTGCCGGAGACGGTGTGGAGGAGCTCGAAGTCGATGAGGCCGCGCTCCTGCAGCTTCTGCACCAGCTCCACCACGTTCCGCTCCGACAGGCGCACGCTCGACCGCGCGCTCTGCGCCGCCTCCAGCTGCCGCTGCAGCTCCAGGAGCTCCGCGTCCATCGCCCCTCCCCGCGTCTTCGCTTGCCGGCGTGACGCGGTGCTGTGTCGCCGGAGTCGAGATCGATCGATCGAGCCGGAGTTGGGGGTTGCGCGAGAGAGAGAGAACGAAAGGAAGGGTCCTCCTGTCTACTGACTGACAAGTGGGGCCTCGTGGTGGATGCGGTATCGTCTTCCGCGCCTGAAGGAGCATACCTGGTGTACGTATCCGTATTGTGAAAACGTAGTTTGCCGCCTCCAGTGACCCTGATCAATGGCACTGATCTCCACGCCGCGCAGCCCCCATCAACGCGGGTCGCCACGTCTGCGCAAGGTCTTTGTCACGCAGTTGGGTTCTTCCTCGCCCACTTTGACATGTAGGAGAACTGACTTTTTGGTTTGAATGATGAAAAGTTGAAAACTCATTTTTGTCAGTCTCGTTATCTTTTGAACGGATGAACTATCGTGTCTAGCGCATCTAAACCATTTTTTTAATTCTGATGTAGCATCCAATGGTACAAAAGAAGCCAAGTCATCATCGGCGCCATCCTGTAGGTGTAGGCACGTGTTGCAACCAATCTTAATTAACATATTCTGTTATATGCCTAGAATTCTTGTTGCTTAACATGTTTGAATATTGCAACGAGTATATGATTTTTTACGGCATGATAGTTGGGATGTTGTAAAACGCATGAGAGAAGCACCCAGGATGGTGACTTAATTTCTGCTATGGTAGCAGATCCTAATAGAATTTTTTTTTTTTAACCAAGGGCTTTACGCTTTGTCATGATGGTCCACCAAAATATGATAGTGTGTGTCGATCATGCTTGAGGGATCAATGAAGTGAAGCTTTAGACAATCCTTGATGAGCCCCCAAAGTCTCACGGTCAAGCTACAACGAATGAAGAGGTGGTCCTACCTAATCTAGAGCCAGGCCCGGGCCCATGGGAGTGCGGCCCGTGCGGCCGCACAGGGCCCAAAAAATTTAGGGGCCCAAAATTTTAAAGTTGGCCTTATTTATATTATATTTTTATACATCAGTTATTAAACAATAAACAATCTCAGCGCGATTGGTTGTATTGTTCTTGCCGTGCAGATTGATACGTAAGAGGTTGTAAGTTCGATTCCTACAGGCAGCTCCTAATTATCCTTTTTCTACTATTTTAATTGGCGCTGCTCTCTTTTTTTTCTCTAGCTTTTTTATATTCTGATTGGCGCCGCTCCTTTCTTTTCTCCACCTTGTTTCTATTCTCATTGATGCATATGCCTATGATAAAAAGTACTTGATTATTCATTTTAATAGCATTGAATACAACTCAGACAAGTTGTATGTTCGTAATTAGATATAGTGATATTGTATTCATCTCATGAGGTAGCTCTTACAGTGGGCTTATCTATACATGCAGGGATAGCATAGTTTTGAATTTTTTTTCTAATTCAAGTCTTAAACATATTAGAAACTTTGTAATTTGATATAGTGATATTGCATTCCTCTCATGGGGTATTTCTTATAATCGGCTTATCTATATGCATGTACTTGTTGGGATAGCTTTGTGTGTTATAAGCTATTGTGATTACAAAAGTAATTCCTAGTTTTTAAAACCCTAATAATTTAAATGCATCAAAACTATCAAACGTATGTATTTTTTGGTTGGACCATTGGTCCGGTTGGATTTTTAAACTAAATATTTCTACTAAAATACTTTTTATGATGATTTTATCACAAGTTTAAAATCTACGGGTCTCGAGAGTAGTTCTTTAGTTTGAACGTCTATTGTTCATTAGTTATAATTATTTCGTGAAATAGGGGCCCATTTTACAGTTTCGCACAAGGCCCCGAATTTTGCCGGCCCGGCCCTGTCTAGAGCTTGCCTTCATTATATAGTACCGGGAGAAAGCCTTTTCTGGAGTGTCAAGAAAATACAGTGTGTGATCAAACTTTACATGGTAACTTGGTAAGCCCACCGTCCACCCCGCCGCTTCCGGCAACACTATTTCACAGCTCGATAGGGCATTCGGGCATGATAGGTCTCTACTACCTTGTGTACCCATCAGGCGCTCTATGCCAGCTCAATGCCACCTATGTATTTACCCTAAGCCTACTCTTAAGAACGTTTGTGCTCCAGTATTTCTATGCAAACTCCATGCCTCCGGTAATTAGACCTAAACCTACCTTAAGAACGCTCTGCGCTCAAGTTCTACCGAGTTATATGAACTACGGGATAAGGACCGTGATAAAATAGGTACGATGATTTTAATATTTCTCATAGATGCTATGGTAGGCTCACAGCTGGAGTAATACCCAGTAGATAAAACGCTCATGCTATAAAAAAAAGTTTACAGCACCGTTCGATGTACATGATGACTCTGTGAACTGTTTGTCACGGTATCGTGAAGTACACTTTATTATCCAACGACGGTGAAATGGAGCCATGGTACAATGATCTCACACTCACATCACTTCGCCGCTGCTCTACTAAAAAAACATAAAGGGTGCATCCACGTCGCGCGCGCCACCATCACGCCTGAGAAGGCACCGGCGGCGAGTGGTACGGCGGCGGGGCGGGGATGCTATGATGTATCGGGTCCGGTCCGGAAGGCACTGGCCTGGGGGCCACCTTGATTTCCATGCTCGCCTCTTCCACCGTCGAGGGAGGCGAACAAGGAGGATGATAGCTAGGATCCGGCAGCCCTGGAATCGGGAAATAGCAATTGGTCGATTGTCGTGGCGGTGGTGAGGAGTGGAGGATTGGCTGGTCACTGAAAGGGGAGGGCGGAGGAAAGTGGCGTGCCGACACCACCGCTAAGGTGAGAATTAGCGGAAGGAAGAGGAGGCGGAGGAGCGCCGCCATGACCGTTTGGGTATTGTTAGCTAGCTACCTGAGATTCCCTGCTTAGAAGGTGCTACCTGCTCAGCTGTTGTTCTATATGTGCCTGGTTGGCTTGCAAGTATATAGAGTACTAGATTTAGATGTGCGCCTTGGCGCACGACCCCGTAGAATCCGCACCGATTTAAATTTGTATATTGACAACGAAAACCCAGTGTAAATTTTTTAGAGTGGAAGGAACTGCAAATAGATCAATGAGGAGTTCAATAGATGGAACAGAAAAATAACTGACAACAGCTTGGAAATAGTCGCGTAGATGTTGACAAACAATAGCTTGGAAGATAGTCAAATAGATGCTGAAATTTCAAGGATCTATAGGTATTCTATAGATTCTATAGAGCAAATAAAAGCAACATGAATAAAAATAGTTACTCTATAGGTATCCATGCTAGGACAACTGGGTTGCAGTTGCAACAGGATATGTTTTGTGTCATTACTAAAATACCAGATTAAGATTACACTATCAATAGATCTCAATAGAAAAAAAAACAATCCAAATAAATTGATCAATGCCCACCGTGTCATGCCACTCCATCTTAGTCGACCATGCAAGAAATGTGTCTCTAGTCTCTAGACACCCAGCCACCACAAGACACTTTCAGTGAGAAAAAAAATACCCTGTTAGCACATCCTACTTATTCCATGAATGTCCATATGCTGAGGGACTTCATTCACTATGAAACTGGAACAACTGAAGCAGACCAAAAACATCGTTTCATCAATGCTACATAACAATACATTCATGTGTTAGTTAAATAGTGAAACATGACATATCAGGGCAGGGCAACTTTCAGCCAGTACAGATGCATCAGCTTTTATACATAAAATATTTTCTCAAAGTTTTAGACAACACATAAATCATATGATCGAGATGAAGTTACAGAGGATTATGGAGTAATATATCTAAAAAGAACAAGTCAAGGACTTGACCATCATATCATTATAATAACTTGAGTACTTCGCAACAAAATCACCAAAGAATATGACGGTGCCGGTAAGGGGTGTGACTATGGAGATACAAGTATTCTGCTAAAGCATTTCCATGTACAAAATAATTTTTTCACAAACAGCAAAATAAACAACTGAACAAGGAGCACAAGATCAGCTGAAAAGGTTAAAAATTGAAGAGCGTCCACAAGAAGCAATTGCAAGTATTACTTGACAACTTTGATATGGGAACATAACGAACTAATGTTGATTAGAAAATGGCTAATAATATTCACCAAGACAATAGTTATTTCTAAACAGATTAGTGCGGAATCATGAAATCTAAACTGAAATTCTAATCGAACCTGGCTACCAGAAGGGCAGATAGCATTTTTGAATAGGGATGGGAATAGATTTAAATGTGCGCCTTGGCGCACGATCCCATGAAATTTGGGCCGATTTACATTTTGTAAAACGATGATAGAAGTAAGGTCGAAAAATGGTAATACGTTTTGTAATGGTTTATTTTCAAACGCATCAAGAGAACAAAGTTTAAATGATCTATAGACAGACCCTGAGAGGTAATTCTAGTTCTAGTAGGGTCTCCATAAATATATGTTAACTGACGCAAGCTTACTAAATATCAAAAAAACTATAACATAGCTACGGGGATCAGAAAAAATCATGTAAATTCTACGGCAGAACCAAAGGCAGGCAAACAAAAATCGGTTTGCATACAGACGCAGAGGAAACATGAAAATATCATCAGCTGCTGGCGAGCCAGTCTGGAACATAACATATATCGATAAATAATGTTTTGGGTACATAAGTTTTCTATGGGGAAATAAGCGAGGGATAAGTTATGCACAAGAGGCTCTAAACAGTAGGGATAGAAGTTTATTTTATTTTTGATGGTGGGGTAGAAGTTATATGCAAAGAAATAGGGCACGAAAGGTAACCACAAAAATATAGATGCAGCTCATCACAAGTGCACTCCTTTCGGAGAACTGATCATCTACACTGAAATCGAAGTTCAAGCTGTAGGAAATGTACTTATTTGCTTTCTAGATCTCCTTTGTTGCTTTGAATCATTGAAGGTCACAAGCAGCCTTGTCAGTTACAATAAGAACCGAGTCAAGATTGCATTTATGATCCTTCTCTCCCAGATAGTCTACCTCCTCAGGCTTGCATAAATCGCCTCTGAAAGTATTCCAGAACATTATCACGACCTAGAAGCATTGATAAATATATGAAAAAAATGCATGATAATGACCAAGACCTCTCATCTCCAGACGATGCCATGAAGGCAGTACCATCTCTGTCAAATCATACCTGGGAGGCTATGCCACAAATGAGTAGGTGTGTTAGTTTTAATGATCTCCCAATAAACAGAAGATACCTTAATGTTACAGGACAAAACGACTACACTCATTTCAGTAATATACCAAGAGACACAATCATGAGAATTTCCAAAAAAAAAATTACCAAGAAACATCAGGCATACAGTTTCCCAGTATAAATCTAAGCCGCATTAGAGAATATGACTTACTTTAAAAATAAACAGCTTGAATTAAATTGCTTCACAAATTGAAGAGGCATTCGTAGTTTAACTTGCAGGAATTAGACCAACATTGCTATGTAATTTGAAGGCACCCATATTGCTTTTCTAGCAAATTCTACGATAAGAAAGACATTTTTTAACTGTGATGTGCAAAATATATTGTTTACTGAAACATGTGTTTTTCTCTACAAAACAGCATTACCTATGGCTGGTAAGGTATCATATCCAGGACAGAAGTCGAAGAAAACATGTCTGTTAGTTCACAACTATATGTGTGCCAGATTCTCCCTAGAAACAAGTGAGAATGCATGTCCAGGGCATTAGTAGAGAAATAAAGATGAAACCATGTAAACATATCTCATATTTTCTCATAATGGAGAATACAATTAATGAGCTAAGGCATATTCGGCAATAAAAAAATTCATAATTAAGACCTTTTAATCAGCTTTTGGGCTTATGACTGTACAGAACAGAGCATAGCTAGTTACCTACGTAGGATGCTATAAATCCAGGATGATAACTCCTTTGGGGCTTATCAAATCCATAACTGATGTGACTGTGCTGATAATATTATAAAGCTAACTTCTTTGGTGCTTATAAAAAAAGCTTTGTTCCGCTTGGATGACATTAACAAAAATAAATCATAGAATTCTAATTCTTCATATTAGTAACCTAAGGTAAATAATTTTAGAAAACCATCATCATAGTTCAAACAGATCACCTACACTAATTCTAGGATATACAATTAGGGTTCTAAACTGACTACATAATTCAAAGTGGAAGTTCCAGTAGATGGTGCAGGTGGGTCAGTCGCATCACTAATTACATCAGAACCAAGTTGCTGCAAAAGACTGTCAAACTGTGAGAGACTTGCAAACCTAATATATGAAACATAGGCATATGTGACTAACATGTGGGTAATCAATTTTTCAAATTCAACACAAGGTGGTGTCTCTGGAAAGAATCACGTAACTGAAAGATGAAAAAAATATCATATAGGTACGTAACAGTTGATTGCAGGTAAATTTCAGAAGAAATGAATTACTGAGAATACAATATAGCATTAAAAAGGCAGATAGCTTATACTTGTGGCCTGCTTTGTAAATAGCAACAAAATGGTAGTGGTACAACAGATACATGGGCAAAGAACCACCATACCAAGTGAGACATCAAACAAATCGATAGAGCTCAAGCGCACAATATGGCACAACTCATACTAAGTTTCTTCAATCATGACACTCAACAGATCCATTTCAAAATAGAGAAAATATTTGCACCTTCAAAGCACAATGGACATAACCAGGGGAAATTTACATGAGTGACTTGCGGAGAGGCTTCAGTGGGTGATATAGTCACATCCCAATCACTGTAATCAGGATTCCATGTACCTTCTTTACTGCATCCAGGAACCTCTTCATATGTGCCCAATCAAGGCGCACATCTAAATATTAATTTTGTAAGAAAGCAAAAAGGAATAATCAATAGCTTGTGAAACATTCAACCACCTCGTCCACTTTATTTAATAGGTAATAAGCATGCGCAAAGTTTACATGAGGATAGATATATTTATGAATTGGCAGGAATGAGAATGACCTCTTTATGTAATTGTGCCATAAAAAAAATGAATTGTATAGTGTGAGAATCACAAGTTTGAAGGCACTGCAGATGCAAAAAAGAAGCTCAAATGCAGATCATTACGTGCCAGAGTTGTTTGTTGCTAGAAACACGAATTGACGCGAGAAGCTTCACAGCGCATACACAGTGTAACATGCTAATGCAAATATGTGCGTTTGGAGGGAAAAGGAGGCTCAATTGCAGATTACTATGTATGTGAATTACTTGTTGCTGAAAGTGTAACTTAACCGAGAAATTTGACAGTGAGAATTACTTGCTACTGATAGTGTAACTTAAACTGAGAAGTATGACAGTAAGAACTACTTGATGCTGGAAGTGTGACTTAAACTAAGAAGCTTGGCAGCGTGTATGATGTAAGACAGTGTAATGCGATGATAATGCAAAGCAGTGTTCAGAGGCAAAAAGAAGCTGAAACGCAGGTCACTATATATGACAATTACTTGGTTCTGAAAGTATGGCCTTAACTGAGAATACTATTTTGCGCCAATTAAGCTATGTGTGTGTTTTCCACCCAAAACAAAATAAAAGGTAGCTGAAAAATGGAATATGTAAAAACATACGCATAACTCAGATCTCTAAAAACATCGTATCTCTATACTTTTCTTGACGTGGAGATTTGTTGCATAGAAGATATAGTAAATTTCTTAGACAAAAGCACTAAATAATTTAGCTGACCTTGCATACCTTGAGGGTAGCGCAGAATTTAGATAATATGCTTTCCTGAACCACAACATTCCATTGTCATCTGAACCGGTTGGTAGATCAATATAGCCAAGGCAACGAGCAGTAGATGCATGAGATTTCCTCAATGTTTCTTGGTGCCAAGAAAATGGAAGCCCACCCATTACGTAACCCTTGACAGCAGAGATTTTTTTTATTAAACACTAACTACATACATGGGATTTGGCCATCCAGTTATTGTTCACACAGATACATTTAAAAGTTATTAAGTCACCTTTCGAATCCTCCTCCATATATAGAGAGGAACCTCGATCTTTGTCGACAGCGATGGTGACAGCACTCCTTCCGTAGGAGCAGCAGCTGGCACTTGGTGCTCCTACGGGCGATGGCAACAGCACGATCCTCTCGATCATCTCCTCCTGGCAGAGCAGCTGTTGGCGCTCCTCCCGAGCCTCCACTGTCACCAACTCGCACCGGTGTCTTCTTATCTCTGGCCTGTTACATGGCGAGGCACCGACATACAGCCACAACTCAGAGGAGAAGCGCCGGCTACATGTAAAAATATAGTTACCTCAGTTTATGCCTAATCAATAGTTCCATACTGATACATTACAGAAGCAGAATCCATTCTGCAAATATAAGTAATGGAGATGCAAAAGATAGGAGAGCTAACCTGTGCATCACACCAGCATAACCGATATAAATTTCAGAACCTATAAATTGATAAAAGGAGATATAATTCGTATTATCAAAGTTTTTCTGGTCCAGCACCACTAACATGAGAATAAAAGGGAATCTGTTAGCCTGCGCTTTTTTCCAAACCTTACCTCGCTGAATTTGAATGAGGATTAACATTGATAGGAAAAGTACGTCACACAAATAATGGAGCTACCTCAGAACGGAGGTCTAGCATAGTTGACTGGGCTTTGTCCGCAGATGATCTCCATTATGAGGTCCCCGAAGTCACTCTGCTCGTTCACCATTCCAACGCTCGCATAATCCAACACCACATAACAGAAAAATTAGTAGTAAGTGGCCTGCATAATCGGGAGAAGATATCCATATCAAATAAAGAAGAAAAATGGTAGTCTGTATCCAAGCCGAAGTTTTAAGACACTCTCTACTGCACCTAGCTTTTAGCCAAAATTCGTAACATGCTCGAGAAAATGTCGGCACAAATGCTTGGATCTTTACTGAATCCAAGAATCTCTTCATCCGTACTCAATCAAGAGATCAAAATAGCGAAGAATCTGCTTGGTTTTTTGTAGAAGTGACTAATGAGCACATCAATGAGATATAATCTATACAAAACCACTGGAAAATCAGGTAAATGATATGGGAAACCAAACTGAAGAAAACATTTGTACATAACTGAATTATTTCAAAGCTCTCCTTTTTTGTCTTGCGCACATCTTTAAAATTTAGTCCACAATTCCATGAAATAGTTTAACATATTTATCAGAGTAAATGTATTAACGTATACAAATAATTAATCAACTTATTCTAGTGGGTTTCACCAACAACCAAAAAACAGTCAAAGAAAATGGATGCTCAAGTTTGACAAACCTCGGTCGACGTCACGGGCTGCAGAAACAACAGCTCAGTGAGCCATTTAGCAGAAGTGATGGAGCTCCACACCATTGGAGATTACCCCATTGACCTCCTCCTTGTGAGATGTGGAACCAGCAAGCTCGCCCTCGCTGAGCATTCAAACAATCTACATGAGCCAAATGAAATTAAATATGTAAAAGCCAAGTAAACCGGCATCATTCCAAAACAGTAACTGCTTGCCATGTTTGGTCCTTCCGTATATGAAGCAGTTCTTATTCCCTCCTCCTATTTTAATCTGTTAATAAGTGTTAAGTATCCTCCTCGGAAATCTTAAGTTTCTTGCAAATTTTAAGTTTGTTTATTCAGTAAGAATGAAGTAACTAAAAATCTGAAAGCAAGCTGTTGTAAATTGTTAATGTAATACACATTAGCATGGTCCCTTTGTTGACTGCAAATTCATACTTCCCATTTGTCTTCCCCTACAGTTTATTCTAGGAACAAAAGCACTTTTTAAGAGCCGGCGAAGACAAGCAATGTGATGTACCTCATTTAGAAGTCCAGTGACCACCGGAGATGAGGCATAGGAGGGTGAGGAGCTGCACTGACGGTTGGCATCCTCCATGACATTGACGAAGCAGTGTCAAATCACATGCCAAATGCTTGAATCTTTACTGAATCCAAGAATCTCTTCATCTGCGCTCAATCAAGAGACCAAAACAGCGAAGAATCTGCTTGGTTTTTTGTAGAAATGACTAATGAGCACATCAATGAGATATAATCTATACAAAACCATTGGAAAATCAGGTAAATGATATGGGAAACCAAACTGAAGATAACATTTGTACGTAACTGAATTATTTCAAAGCTCTCATTTTTGTCTTGCACACATCTTTAAAATTTAGTCCACAATTCCATGAAATAGTTAAATGAGGTTCAGCTTCATCTTTCACATAGTTGTCAGAGTAAATGTATTAACGCATACAAACAATTAATCAACTTAATCTAGTGGGTTTGACCAAAAACCAAAAAAAACAGTCAAAGAAGATGGATGCTCAAGTTTGACAAACCTCGGTCGACGTCACAGGCTGCAGAAACAACAGCTCAGTGAGCCATTTAGCAGAAGTGATGAAGCTCCACACCATTGGAGATTATCCCATCGACCTCCTCCTTGTGAGATGTGGAACCAGCAAGCTCGTCCTCGCTGAGCATTCAAACAATCTACATGAGCCAAATGAAATTAAATATGTAAAAGCCAAGTAGACTGGCAACATTCCAAAACTGTAACTGCTTGACATGTTTGGTCCTTCCGTATATGAATCAGTTCTTATTCCCTCCTCCTATTTTAATCTATTAATGTGTGTTAAGTATCCTCCTCGGAAATCTTAAGTTTCTTGCAAATTTAAGGTTTGCTTATTCAGTAAGTATGAAGTAACTAAAAATCTGAAAGCAAGCTAATGTAAATGGTTATTGTAACACACATTAGCATGGTCCCTTTGCTGGCTGCAAATACATACTTCCTATTTGTCTTCCCCTACAATTTATTCTAGGAACAAAAGCACTTTTTAAGAGCCGGCGAAGACAAGCAATGTGATGTACCTCATTTAGAAGTCAAGTGACCACCGGAGAAGAGGCGTAGGAGGGTGAGGAGCTGCACTGACGGTTGGCATTCTCCATGACATTGACGAAGCAGTGTTGAACACATCATGTGGGCCTGCCGCCTGAGGAAGAGCAGCACAAGATGCACCTAACAAACCTAGCAGCGCAACAGATATGTCTTTTTAGAAAGCCACAAGATGTCAGGTGAACCTGTATCTAGCCTCCATCCACATCAGGAGAGCAAATAGGAAAATGATAAAAGTAATAAAGGGAGTTTTCTGCTCAAGGACTCTGATATGCACCACAAATTGGCATTTTTCCTGTTTCTAGGCACATACCATGGACACCAACCAGAAGATCCTTGAACTGAGCACTAGTTGGCAGGAAAATCCTGAAATCAAATCAGAGAAACAATCATTAGAAATGAATCTGGGCATGAAAAATATAAGGCAGGGAAAAAATGGAATCACCTCAACCGGTTCCACACTGGCCAGATGCCATCGAAGCCTCATACTGCCTTGCGATGCAAAGACTATGGAGACAGGGGCACCTCCTGTTGAAGGAAAAAAGCAGCAGCGGGGCTAGGCTTCACCTCGAATCATCGGTCGGTGCAGGGAACGGCGAGGTCCGCGGCCGCCGCCTGCGCCGCTCCCCTCTGTCACGCAAGGCGGAACATCACGCGGCCACCAGAGGCATCATGGAGGAGACGAGGAGGAGGGATCAGCACATCAGCGACGGAGGCACGCTGGCGGAGCCTCCCTCCATGCGCTCGTCGACGGCCTGGCCCGCAGTCCTCGCGCGCGGCCTCCTCCTCTCGCCCGAGAGGCGCTGGCGCTGCTGTCTGCCCGCGCCGCGCTCCGCCGGCGGCGGCCTAGGGTTTCACCGCGAGGCTGCACCTCCTCCTTCTTCCATCGTGCGGCGCAGCGGCGGCCATGCCATGGGAGGGAGTCGCCGGAGCAGGAGCTGGGGACGTGGCGGCTGAGGGGATTGGGGAGGATTGGGTCGAATTGGGGAATGCGAGCGGGAGCGACGGCTGCGGGAGCGGGAGAGGCGGGGATTGTGGAGGAGGAGGGGGCGACGGGATTGGGAGGCGGCGGCGGCGATGGGAGGGGCGCGAGGGGGAGAGGAGAACGTGCGAGGCGGGTGAGAGCGAAGCGAACGGGCCGCGCGGGCTTTCACACGACCCGTGGATAAAAAATGGGTTCCGCGAGGGCCTCGTTTCCTGACTACTCCACCATGAAAAATGGACGGCTAAGATTCACCTGCTGGTAAGATCCGATGGCCCACAGGCTCAAAACGCTGTGAGGCCCCCTATGGGGGGCATCATATACAACGTTAGATGGAGTCGTCGGAATTATTTGGTGACGAGTTAGGAACATTAACCATTCTTTGGCGAGTTAAGAACATTAACCGTTGACAATTATTCCATATGTAAGATAAGAAGGTGATTAATGATGAGATGAGAGGGACTTCTGAGGATGTCTATAATTATCCTCACATGAAAAAAGTTTGTTTATAATATGTACTAGTAGTAGTAATACAAGTTTAACATTTTTAATTTGTGCTATGGAGGCATATTACATTTCTCTCGCAGGCTTACAGTTTGCTGAAAATGGACGGCATATCTCTGCCCATGACAAGTCAAACGGTATTAATGACGCAACCGCCTTCCTCTGGTGAAGTCGTATCCCGCGAAATATACATACTAGTTGAATGCCCGTGCGTTACTACGGTATTTTATTTAGTGAGTGAATGTCAAACTTGATTTATAATTAACTATTTCGTTAAAAATGAGCATCAAACTTGATTTCTCATCAACTCATACTTTCTTATCTCCGTCATCTTTCTACCCTACTTCGCCTTTGCTCTACCGGGTAACTTAGCCATCTGACCTCAACAAAACCATATCCAATGTTTTTATTATTTTATCATAAACTCATAGAAACAACTGCGGTATTTGCATCTTGTGGACACAAGGGGGTGTTTGCTACTTGTTTCTTTTATTATATAGTTTTGTAAAGCTCCAAGCTCCCACTGGAATACACTTTAGCGGATACAACCTCCATTTTAGCATATGCGGGTCAAACTTTGTCTAGATACGTATAGATACATCTGTATCTAAATAAATCTGGGTCGCTTTTTTGAATAGAAGGAGTATATGATAAAAGAGAAACATATAAATGTATCTTGTCCTAGATCTTAATATCCCAAGTAACTAAATAATTTATATCTATTATGCCATAACAAGAACTCACACAAAAAGGCCCGAACACCGGTTTATAGGAAAGTTATCTGTCATGTATACCAGTTGAAGTAGACAGAGAAGAAACCAACAAACAAGAATCTACAACGGGAAGCTCAATTTATCCATCTCCAGTCTGACATTTTGCTGCTCATTTTCTGCTTTGGCAATATAATCTTCACAAGCCTTTTCAAAAAAACAAAAAGAAAATCTTCACATGTATTTTTTTTTGAACTCCTAGAAAGACCACGACATTTGTTTTTGAACCCAAAAAAAGTGAAATCATGAAACAACATGCATTACCACTGTAGCACCTTTTGACTTGCAACTTGATAGTTCAGAATTCGAGCTAAATACTCGGAATACAAGTAAATTTTATAGAAGACACCAACCAACATGAACTTGTCTTGGTGTAACACAACTTAATTACAGAAATGTGGTCATGAGGGTTACTGAACTAATCCCATCTCATTTGGGGAACTGAATCGATAGCATAAAAAAATAACCAGACATACCAGTAAATCTTAGTTCATCCAAAACATGGATACACAATCACTTGAATAAGTCACGCAATACAATAAAAGAAATAATGATAGAAATATAGTGGCATTAGTATTGTGGAATAGATACAGATTAGTGAGTGTCTTGGTGCATTTGATAGGACTGCTATATGTTGACCTTTTCACAAGATAACATAACAGAAAAAAGGAAACCTTTTATACGTGAAGTAAGAACATACAACTTAATTTGATATCTCCTTTGGTTGTAGATTTTCTAATCAGATGTAACAAGAAAATACATATGGAAGTCGTACACAAAGACAATGAACACCAACACCTTTATCCTGGTTCCTCCCTCTGCACCTCACCCTAAATCTTTGTCCTGGTGCATCTTCCTTCACACCACCACCCACAAAAAACCAAGATGGTGCTCAACAGTGATAACGGAGGAATGTGAATACAAGCAATTGCGGAATACATGCATGTTAGCTCACCCAATACCACCTTATGGGTCGTCCCGGTCCTTATCAGCTAGCACATCCACCTGCTGGAAAGGGAGAAATAACCGATATGATGAACCGAATCCACGGATTCTTGGAACAGAGAGTTGCAGGAGTTTTTAAAGTAGATGAACAAAAATAATACATGGGAGACCATTGTGCCCGTACATATGTGACACACTCAACTCTCTAATCTTTTTCAGCACTATCTTATAACAAAACATTAGATATTGTTATGAATCAAATAAATATATGAACATCCAAATATACATGCAACAAAGTCATAGTTCATAGGCAGCTGGTAAAATAATATCATCCTTCCAATTGTTAAAAAAACACACATTTTCACAAACGGCAAGCTCCCGACTCATGCAATGTTCTCTTTCTCTTCATAGTTGTTATACAAGCAAATGGTCCAACGGAGGTACACTTTTAATAGCTCCCAGGCGACAAACACCCATTCGCCTAATGTCCTACTGATCAACAATATAAATACTAAGCATAAGTCTGAATGCAAATAAAACAGTATATTCCAAGAGTACAAATAAGGTAATGTATATAAGATTTGCGTGAAGTCAGGAAGGCTTACGGCGTGGCTATTTGAAAAAAAAAAAACTATGTTATGAGGTATTTTCTGGATATTTATTTATATGAAATGTCCCCACCAACGCCACTCAAGATTTATGATCATAGGGAGTACATTAATATGCTTGAGGCATACACATATATCAATTCCTCGATGATGTACAACTAATAGTACTTCTTGCAAAAAGAAATAAAAATATAACGGTACTTGAATAATGGATATTAGATACCAGAAGGAAATAAATCTTTAAAATAGTCAATCAAATATCTTAAAAATATATAAAAAAAGAAGGCCTGGTTACCTTCTCAAAGGATGTGGTGACGTTATAGGCATTGGAGTGGTGGAGTGGTGTAGGATATGGTGGCGGGGCGGTCCTGGGGTGTTGTCCTGGCGGTGCAACAATACTAGATGTGGCGACACGATCTTGGACGGGAAGGTGGAAGCTGCAACCCATAAGGGGATGGTGTAAGCCCAGAGTGGGAAGCGCCGTATCCTAAAGGGTGAGGCGGCGACTGTTGTTAGAGATGGCAGCGGCGTCCTTAGGGGAGCTGCACCCGCAGCTTGCGGCGCTGCCTCCCCGGCTTGCTATGGTCGCCACCTCGTGGTCGCTCCGGCGGCGGCATGGGTGAGGCAGCCGATCTTGGAGGTGTTTGGGGAGGGCAAAAGCAGGATGAAGGCAGAGCGGAAAGCGGCGAACAACCTATGGGTTGGAGAACAAGGCTCATGGCAGGGCTCGAACTCAACGTCGGGAGATGTGATTTTTCAAGGGATTCGAGGCCTAAAAGACGAGACGATAGGCTTAGCAATTTTTTCTTTTTGGTAGGCTTTATGTTTGGCCCCGTGGTTTGCTAGAATATTTGGTAGCGTCTTACAAAATAGAAAGTAATGATGATTATTCCTGGACCGTGAGCGTGCTTTCTGAAATAGGAAAAATATCTTGCTAATTACCTTTATTGCCTAAGATAGGAGCACCAGGTCGGTAATATGAAATATCTTCTCATACCATAGCCTTGAGCCCATGATTGATGATATACCATAATTAATTTCAGCGCGGAAGATACTTTGCTCTGGTTTGATCGGACGAAGCGGATGTAGGAAGATTAGATTGAACGGCCTGGATTGTTTTAATGATGACCACCAAATTGCGTTGAGTGTCAAACGACCAACTCCCATTTAATAGTAAAGATTTGTGAACATCGTTTGATCCTCCTTGTAAATTGCAAACCACTTTTAACAATGGCTTACAACGCGACATCTATTCCCCTAACATCGTCCTTTACCATAAGAGCAAGTCTAGCATATCCTGGACATTTCCATGACAGAAAACATAGATCGGGTACCTCTGAAAACTCTTTTTCAGCGCCGCACGAGTTTTGGCAAACAAATTCCGTATAATTGTGCAAGAAGGTGTTTACAGTATGAGTTTAGGGGATTTGTTCTGGTAGGAATCCATGGGGGACCGCAATTCAGGGATTAGGGTTTCTATATATATATATGATTTGAAAACAGTAGAATGTCAATATAACACTAATACAAATCAAAATTATTATTGTTTAAAAAACACACAATACAATAATAATCCAAATTACAATGAATGTTCAAATCACATAAGTACAAAATAAGAATGTGGAATGAATGGTTTAAAATATGAGAAAAAGGAGACTATTTTCTTCCAAATACATGCCACGGGTGCTCAACGAAATCATCATGGGGTTTAAAATATGATTTTAGTTTTTACTAGAAATTAAGGATTATATATTTTTTATTTTTTAAAGTTGTAAATTGATAATTGCTTCCTGCATAAATATTACTATTACTTAACCATGAAGGTTAGCCAATTTTAAAATTTACAAATATTCAGGTTTTAGGTTTTGCAAAAAAAAAATATTGTTTATTTATTATTCAAGATTATTATTACATCATTATTTTTGTTTATTAAACGAATTATTTGGAATTCAAACAATAAAGAAGTGTGATACTGTGACCAACATGTTAATAGGATTGATATGATACTAGTATCAGTAACATGCGTGCGAATCACTTGAAGCGGGACAGGAAGGAAATCGAAAGTTAAGCGTGCTATTGCTAAAGTAGTGGCAGGATGGGTGACCGTGTGGAAAGTTTGACCACGAGTAAGTAGTTTTACTAGAGATTAAGTGTAGCTAGAGACTAAACTTGTCAAATAACTAAAATACTAGAAATCCTGAAAAATAGAAAACAAGAGGGAGTGGAAAAGTATTAGAAGAAAAAATGAATTAAAAAATAGACGAAATAGCCTTTAATCCCGGTTGGTAATACAAACCAGGACTAAAGGTCCCTTATCCCGGCGCGCATCCGCAGCCCACGCGGGGGAACCTTTATTCCCGATTTGTATTACAACCGGGATTAAAAGGAGACCTTTAGTCCCGATTGCATGGTTCCAGTTGCGCAAGCGGAACTAAAGTCACAAACAAACTGGGCCTAAAGCCCTATTTTCTACTAGTGGTGATCCAGCCAAGTGCAACAAACGTAGATAGAACCAGTAATGGCCTAAGCCAGAACCTGGACGACTTGCTTTATCTGTAGATGGTTCTTTTTATGCTGAAGGTAGAGCACGTACATGAATGGTACTAA